>NC_043966.1:16769576-17069576 GCF_902148855.1 Sphaeramia orbicularis
GGAGATCTGGCCTTTGCTGTTTCTGGTCCCAGATTGTGGAACAACCTGCCTCTGTATGTCAGACAGACCTCCTAGTAGCCTGTTTTAAAATCTCTTCTTAAAACCCACCTGTTCTCCTTGGCTTTTTAACACTCTTGTAATGTTGACATTTTGTTTCTGTTTTTATATTTCAACTGCTTTTATTTATTTGATTTATTGTTTTCTCAGTGCTTTCGTTTTATTTTTAAATGTGCTTTTAGTCTTCTGTACATCACTGTGGTTGATTTAAAGTACTTTAAATAAAGTTGGATTGGATTGTTTAATCAAATACTAAAACGCAGGCAAATTTTATTGTTTTGACTTAATAAATACCACATGATGTTTGTTGTTTGTCAGTCTATGTATCTTTTTCTGTACAACTCACACTCACCTCTTTCTGATGTGCACTATGTAAATCCTCCAGCTCCTTCACTAGTGTTTGATTGGTCTCTTGTAGCTTTTCCAACTCCACTGTCTTACTATAAAAGAAGGCAAGACAATTATTTTCTCAGTTATTCTGCATTTTATTACATTGTTTCATAAAGTCACTTTAGTTTCACTGGATTGCTACAGTTATGGATGCATCAGAATCATACAGTCACGGAAAAAATTATTAGACCATCAAAAGTCATCAAAAACAATGGTTATGCAATCAAGTACTAACTCCTGTGTGTATCATGTGACTAAAACAGACAGAAAAGAAAACATGGAATGCCTAAAAGCACTGTTTTGGTCAGTTCAATGTCATAGATTGATGTAAGAACTGAAGTGATTTTGGTTATTATCAGTTACTATTGTTATTATTGGTTATTATCAGAAGAAAACATGGAAAATGGATAGATATCAGCTCTGAAATTAAACTCTTATGAGCTATTTTTGTTGTTATCATTATATTTGTCCAAACAAATCTACATTTAGTTGTACCAGGCATTAAAATGAATAAGAAATTGAAGAAAACAAGGGTGGTCTGATAATTTTTCCGTGACTGTATATGATGTTTCTGGTTCCATCATAGTGCTGCATTAATGTATATGTTAACTTTTGCTTGAGTTAATCCTTCAGTTTATCTAAAACAACAAAAATCAATACATCTGGAGATATGACGTTTCACAAGATGGGGATAAAAAACTAATCTGACAAGTAAAGTAAAACAATAAGTACAATATTTAGCTTTGTTTGGATTTTAATTGATTTCTTTTTGTTTTTTTACTTTCTTTTACTTTAGTTTGTCTCTCCATTGTAGTTGTAGTACATTGTAAAGGGTTTATCCAAATAAATTAACCCTGTAAAGCCTGAACCATTAAATCATTGACAGAAAATTCCAGTTCTTTGAAACTGGAGCCTTTATTGGTCCTTCTGAACAACCCAAAAGATGTTTTTTCAAATATCAGTTTCCATGTATGAGTTTCAATTTTGTGTCATATTTGATACATCAGGTGATTTGGTTATTATCAAGAAAACATGGAAAATGGATAGATATCAGCTCTGAAATTAAACTCTTATGAGCAATTTTTGTTGTTCTTATTATATTTATCCAAACAAATGTACCTTTAGTTGTAGCAGGCATTAAAATGAACAAGAAATTGAAGAAAACAAGGGGTGGTCTAATATTTTTTCCACGACTGTATTTATCAGTTATTGTCCAAAGAAAACTCACTTTCAGCTACTGATTTTTACATTCTGGTAAAAACAGACAGGCATCTCCTCCATGGGAAAATCCACCATTATGACCACTAATATATTTAAAAAACACACTTAGGAAAAGGCCCGTCTGAACCAGTTTCCTTCTCTTTAAAAGAATTACCCCTGTGCTATAAACACACCCCTTAAACCCATAAAGAGTAAAGAGACAGTATTTCTTTTTCTTTTCTATTTTTAAAGCAGTCATAAAAAGCAATGGTAAAAATTGTTAAGAGAAGAGTCATTTGAGGTGCTTTCAGACTCCAGATGACTTGGATTGATTGAAACCAAAATAATCGTTCTTATTTTGCTGTTTTTACAGGTGGTTGTTACACAGATCTACCGATTCATCTGGACTCCTAGACTATTTACTCTGTCACAGGTAAGCAAATTACATTCTTTATCATGACTATTTCAAGGTTTTTAATAAGAAGAATTTTAGGGCGAAGTATTAAAGCATAAATATTTTAGCTTTTTGTTAACGTTAGGATTTCTTTCATCTTGTCACTTGTGGGGGCGGCTGAATCCCTGATACAGTGTGATAACATATTCAGACCATAATCCAGCTCTGCGAAGTCTCCACAGGGATTCAGAAGTCAGCAGATTGAGACACAGAGGACGACTGTGTTTTTGCTGACTTTAAATCTCATGTTCGAGCTGGGTGTTTTATTTAGTCTTGAGACAACACTGTGAGATGGGGTTCTTCTCTGTGGGTTTGCAGAGCAGCTGGTGACAGCCGCACTTGGCCTCAGTTTACTGGAGATGGTAATTGAATGTTTTTATTCATTTTAATGTTTCTTTTTTTTAAGTCTGTGAACTGATCTGGATTAAAATTCATTTTTTGGTGTTTTTCTTGGTTGTAACAGTTATGAGTGATACAACAAGGATATAAAGAGTTACTGCAGGTGAACAAAACAGTTCTTTTCAGCATGTTCACTCTAGAATCAGATTTGTTTGCAGAATTGGCCACTTAACCCTTTATCAGGGAAGTGACTATTTTTGGTAATTTCCGTACGCATTACAAGACAGTGACGGCATTAGTTCCAGTGAGGACAGTGAGTCAACAATCTCAGGTCTAATGTGGTCTACAGGGTCTGTAAGGTCCACCTCTGCATGAACAGTGAGTGGACCTGCTTTGTTAGGTACCAGGAAGTAATGGTACTAATGTAAGGAATGATCACAGGTGTCTGGATCAGCACTTATGTTGGTCTAATGTTCTAAAAATGTTGGTTCTAATGTTCTAAAATAAATGTTCCTTTAACCTTACATGTGTTTTGTTCTATTTTTATATATACAGGGTGTCCCAAGAAAATTGACATCATTTAAGACACAAGTGTCAAACATGCGGCCCGGGGGCCAAATCTGGCCCATCAAAGGTTCCATTCCGGCCCGCAGGATGAAAGTGCAAAAATTAACCTGAACAGTGGAGGTCGTCAAAAATCATTTTGGTTCAGGTTCCACATACAGACCAATGTGATCTCAAGTAAAAATAACAACACAATAACCCATAAATAATGACAACTACAAATTTTCTTTGTGAAAAATTATGTGGAAAAATTGTGAAAAAATAACATTACACTGTGAAAATATTCACATTTACAAAACTATTTTTTCCACAATAAAATGGAAATAAATACATAAATAAAAACAAAGATGAATAACCTGAAATGTGCAATTTGAACAACATTCTGCCTGTTACTAAATGTTTTGTGCATGTATGGATCCACTGTGATCTGGAGTTGTTAATAATAAGAGATGGAATATTGTAGAAATTGTTCAAATTTTAGTTCGAACTCCAAAATTGTAACAATATTCTGCCTTTTACCAAATGTTTATGTAACATTGTGTGTAAATGTACATGTATAAATAATAAGTCGAGGCATAATATTGTTAAAATTGCACTAATTTTTTGAATGAAATTTCTGTTTTTTCAGGTTTTTCACATCTTTTTTGTAAAATGTTAATATTTTCATAATTTAACTGGGGTTTTTTTGTACTAAAACAAAATGAAAAACTTGGATTTGTCATTATTTATAGGTTATTAAGTCATTTTTACTGGTCTGGCCCACTTGAGTTCAGATTGGGCTAAATATGGCCCCTGAACCGAAATGAGTTTGACATCCCTGATTTAAGATGTCCATGGTCAGGAGAAATGATACTAAATAGGATTTATTTTGGACATAAAATGTTTTTTTTTTTTTCTACAAATTTCAAACGAAAAATTTTGGAGGATGGTAATTTTATAATGTTCCAAAGTTATTACAAATGTTCAACGTGTGACACGGCACACATCAAGTCAGTAGTGGAGTTCCTTCCAAGGCTAGAATAGTTTTGGATTTTTCATTATAGTTTTAATTAGGTTTGACTTTTTTTCTCTAATTCAGTTAGTTTTAATTTATTTTAGGGCAAGTTTGCTAGTTTTTATTAGTTTTTGTTTTTGTTTTTTCTAAATGCTTAGTTTTAGTTTAGTTCTAGTATTAATTTTAGTTTTTTTTTTTTTTTTATATCTTTTCTCTTCTTCTCTGTCATATTCAAATAAATCCCAGACAGGACTTTGCTGCTTTCTCCCAACTTTAGTCTCCATGTTTCCAGGTAGAGTGGGGACCAGAAGACGACTCTAAACGCAAGTACCGTATGATGACGTTAGCTAAAATTGCTAGAGCCAAATAAATTTCGAATCAATCCGACATTGACAAAGATGAAAACGAAGGGAATTTTATCCATAATTTTTAAATGTTTTAGTTAGTTTTGTAAGTACACAATACAGTTTCAGTTAGTTAGCGTTTTTTCTTTTAATTATAGTTTTTATTTATTTCAGTTAACGAAAATGTTTTGACAATTCTGCTTTTCGTTATTTGGTTAGTTTTCGTTAACGATAATAACCTTGGTTCCTTCCTCTTGAAACTTATTATGCCACATCCAAATCTGCTTTCCTGTTGGCGCTTGTTTCTGAAATTTTTACAAATTCACGTTTTACAGTCACATTTGTCTGAGTTTGGGCGTACTTCAGTATACAGAATGCCTTTTCTGTTGCAGTAAACGGCACGTCTATTCCTGAAAGCAGAACAATAAAAATGATTACACTTTTTTGAGCAAAAAGAGCAAACGCATTTTAAACAAATTATTAGGAGATGAAATTATTTCAAATTTTTTGGGACACCTGTACTTCTTGGATGTTTTATTTTAGTATTTATTTATTTATTTATTATCATTCATGTATTTATTTATATTATTCATTCATTCATTCATTATTTATTTATTATTCATTTATTTATGTATTTATTTAGCCACTTATGGGCAAAGAACCAAATATGGTAACTTGATTAACCTTGATTTATACAAAACAATAAAAAAAAAAAAAGTCACAAAAGTACTAAAGTATTGTTATGTCCTCCACTAAGGTTGAACTTTTAAATTTCAGATTATTTCTATGAGTGCCCTATAAAGGGTTAATGAGACAAACAACCACTATGACCTGAAGTGTTTATAACTGATCTACACATCAGTCGTACTCCTGAATTAATCCCTGAATGGGCTCACGTTCACATCTTTCCACTCTTATTTTATAAGTTGTGTTTCATCTTGGACATCTGTTAAAACAGGTGTGGGTGTTTGTGTTCTTGTGCCTCTATAAGTGTAACCACATGATGAATTAGGCCACTGATTATCATGTGCTAACTCCTGCTACATTAGTGGTTACTTTGGGGAACAGAATGGCCTAAAGCGCAACTGAACTTAGAAATGAACAAGTCGTTTCAGGAAGCAATTCACTTCAGTTCGTTCACCCTAAAGATTTGTTGTTCTGAGGAAATTGTTAGTGACACAACAATGAAACATTTGTGCTGCAGCTGAACTGAACTCAAAGTTCACATGGAATAGTACGACCAAAACATTGTTGAGTATTATTTTCAACCTGCACTGATCCATTCTATTTTCCACAAAACAACATTAACCCATAAAAACCCAAACATCCACCGTGGACCAGAACCATTTACTGATTGAAAATGTTTAATAGCCTCTGAACAGCTAATCCTATTAATCCATGTAAAGAATTGGTGTAAAATACAGTTTGTCATCTTTTCATGGTCATCAGATATGACCCATTTGGACGTTCAGAGGCTCCGTAGTTACCGTGGAAACACAGTCATCTTCTACAATATTGATTCACCAGTAAAACCCATGGAGTTGGATCAATGACAACGGATGGAGATGCTTGTTTTATGTTCAGTTAATGTTATGTTTACTGAAAATGTCACTTTTTCTTCAGTTTTCTCTGTTTCTGATATTATAATCCTCAACTTTAATTTCAGCTTTTTTGAACATCTACATGATCAGTGAATTAAATATAGAAAAATACATGCAAAATGAAGAAGATACTATTACAATAAATGGTAATAAATCACCTAAGAAAGGTTAAATAGCCTCCTGAGACCCAGGAAAGTGAACATTTAAGCTTTTTTACGTTAAACAATTGTCTTGATTGGAAGCTGCATAATGCAACACATACATTTTTACATTTTTATTATTTTTTATTTATTTTTAATGGAATGTCCTTTGAAATGGGCAGCATTTTTTAAGTAAAACCGTCAAACTTTTGTCCCCTACAGTGGACAAAAATGCATTGCTGGGTCTCAGGAGGATAAAAGGAAAAAGTCATTTGGGAGCTGCCACAAAAGTAGCACTGGGTATTTACGGGTTAACCCTTTACAGGGTGCTCATAGAAGTACTCTGAAATTCAAAATTTCAACCTTAGTGTGTTATTGGAGGACATAACAAGACTTTATTGCTTTTGTGTAATTTTTCCAGAATTTTTATTGTCATGTAGAAAATCCAGGTCAATTAAGTTACTATATTTGATTCCTTGCCCATAAGTGGCAAAAAACAAACAAACAAACAAACAAACAAAAATCCTAGAAGTTATATAAAAAACACAAAAAAAAACACGCATAAGGTGAAAAGAACATCACTTTTAGAACATTAGACCAACATAAGTGCTGATCCAGACCCCTGTCCACATCCACATTCCCCTTTTGAACATCATTCCTTACATTAGTACCATTACTTCATGGTACCTAACAAAGCAGGTACACTCACTGTTCATGCAGAGGTGGACCTTACAGACCCTGTAGACCACATTGGACCTGAGTAGGGCTGCACGATTTTGGCAAAAAATAAAATCCCGATTTTTTTTCCCCTAAAAACTCGAGTTTCGATTTCGATTTTTGGGTAAAACTACAAAAGACAACAGAAGTCAGCATGTCGTTTTTGTGAGCAGCCCGCAATGCAAGGCACTGCTCTGACCTCAAATCTGTGATGGTATCACATGATGAACCCACAGAAGTTTTTTTTTCTTCATTAAATCTTTATTGAATGAAGTAGAGTATACAAACAATGTATACAACAAGAAAATAACATAAGTTTGCCAGGGGGAATACTCTACAATAAAATGTCATCAGAGCAAATTCTGATGGTTTTTTATTGCCTTTTTGTTTCCAGATTTATCTAACAGCTTTAAATAAAGTTCAACATCTTTTAAAAAATAAATAATGTTTGGTTTTGTGTTCCAGAACGTACATTTGTGAATGAAAAATTTAGCACGTAAGATGAAATCGATTTGATGATTTCCCGTTTTTAAAAATCGGCCTTATTGAAACAATCCGATTTCGATTTAAAATAGATTAATTGTGCAGCCCTAGACCTGAGACTGTTGACTCACTGTCCTCACTGGAACTGCTGCTATCACTGTCTTGTAATGTGTGCAGAAATTACCAAAAATAGTCACATGCCTGATAAAGGATTAAGTTCAAATTGTCAAGAAGATGATTCACAAAACAGTGGCAACAGTAAAAACAATCTAGTTAAGACTTGATTTTGTCTGGGTAGCTATTCGTTTATTCATTAATTTATTTGTATTTTAGTTTTAGTCTCATTTGTTGTTCATTCTGTCTGTCTCTGTCTTTTCAACGACACATCTCAGATTACTGTTTACTGTGCAGCTCATCCTGGAGCCTGTCTGTCAGTGCAGCTCTACGCTGGGACTCAGCATGCAGCTCCGCCTGGAGGCTCTGTTCCACAGCAGCTCTGTGCTGGGCCTCAACATGCATCTCCTCCACAAGGCCCTGTAACCTCACCTCAGAGTTCTGGAGACACAGCACCTCTGAGCCCACCTGTCGAAGCAGCTCTGCATCTCGGAAGCTTTCCTCTGCCAGGAGGACCATACGCTGCTGCAGCAAGTGCACCAAGTCCTGCAGCGGACAGACATGGAAATGCACCGCAAATTTACAGGAGATCCTCACCTCTGAAGACATGAAAATTGCCAGGTAAAGTTTTGCATGTTTGATAGGTTCATGATTTTTAAAATTATTGCATCCTTATAGTGCTTCAGTCATCTGTTTATACAACATATATAGTTTTAGAACTTATTTTCTGGTGCAACTGCTGAAGCTCATCAAGGGTTTAGATTAAGTTTGCACATTTAATTGAACATTTTTGCACATTTGCAAGTGTATGAACAATACAATAAAATACAACAACAACTCTAATTTCCCAGTTTGGGATAAATAAAATCTATCTATCTATCTATCTATCTATCTATCTATCTATCTTATCTATCTATCTATCTATCTATCTATCTATCTATCTATATATTATCGTCTCTCTCTCTCGCTCTCTCTCTCTCTATATCTATCTATATATCTATCGTCTCTCTCTCTCTCTCTCTATCTATCTATCTCTCTCTCTCTCTCTATTATCTATCTATCTATCGTCTCTCTCTCTCTCTCTCTCTACTATCTATATCTATCTATCTATCTATATATCTATCGTCTCTCTCTCTCTCGCTCTCTCTCTCTCTATCTATCTATCTATCGTCTCTCTCTCTCTCTCTCTCTATCTATCGTCTCTCTCCTCTCTCTCTATCTATCTATCTATCTATCTATCGTCTCTCTCTCTCTCTCTCTCTCTATCTATCTATCTATCTATCTATCGTCTCTCTCTCTCTCTCTATCTATCTATCTATCTATCTATCTATCTATCTATCTATATCTATCTATCTATCTATCGTCTCTCTCTCTCTCTATCTATCTATCTATCTATCTATATCTATCTATCTATCTATCTATCTATCTGTCTCTCTCTCTCATCTATATCTATATCTATCTATCTATCTATCTATCTATCTATCTATCTATCTATCTATCTATCTATCTATCTATCCTCTCTCTCTATCTATCTCTCTATCCATCTATCTATCTCGTCTCTCTATCTATCGTCTCTCTATCCTCTCTCTCTCTGTCTCTATATATATATCTATCTATCTATCTATCTATCTATCTATCTTGTCTCTCTCTCTCTATCTCTCTCTCTCTATATCTATCTATCTATCTATCTATCTATCTATCACTCTCTCTCTCTCTCTCTGTCTCTCTCTCCCTCTCTCTCTCTCTCTCTCTCTCTATCTATCTATCTATCTATCTATCTATCTATCTATCTAATCTCATTTAATCTATCTAATTCCATAGAGATTAAATTGTTCATATTAATCAGGTATCCAAGGACTGCAAGCAGTAGTTTTTGCCCTTTAAGTAAATGCACGTCACATCAAATACACTTGAAGGTCAAAGAATTCAGTGCAAGTTCAAACCTGACACTATAATAAATCTATGTGAGAGGAAAATGAGCGATGAGTCATACACAGTAAATCTTTAATCATGAATACCAAAAGGTTTCTTGAAAAGCTACTCATTCACACTGGTGGAAGTGAAAAGAAGATATAAAAGTACCAGTAAAAAAAAAAAAAGAATGATATTACAGGTAAAAGTCCTATCAGTAAAGAAATTTTTCAGCAAAATGCAGTTTTTTTCAGTTCCTCTGATTGATATATTATACGTATGATATTATTAGATTATTGAAGCATTAGTGTGAGGCATCAGCGAATTTGACCTTAATATCCAGTCATTTGTTTTCAGGTTGTATTTGCATTAAAAAGCTTGTATTTACATACATGGTGTAAAATCTTCATCCAAAAGATAACACATAACTTCAATCAGTGACATCTTTTAAATCACTTCTTAAAACACATTTTTATAGACTTGCTTTTATGTGATGTCTGTCCCTTTTTAACTTTTAATTTTAATTTTTAAATTTGATTCTGTTTGATTATTAATTTGTTCATACATCTCTCTAATTGTGTCGCTTCTGTTTTAGTGTTTTTACTTGCTTCGTGTATCCTGCTGTTGTGCCCTCTGTTAAAGCACTTTGTAAACTTTGTTTTAAAGGTGCTATACAAATAAATTATTATTATATTATTATATTATTATAACTTAATCTGTGAGACACATGTTATGGAATAAGAGTTATTTGAGATTATTTGGATTAACTATAACAATAAAAATACTAACAACCTCTAATTTGTACTTATTTCCAGTGTGAAGTTACTTTCTTCCACTTCATTTGTTACTGTTCAGCTACAACATGAAAATACCAAACCTATTTTCAGGATTATTAAAGATGCTGATTGGCTAATGAAAATATCTAAAATTGCACCATGAGCTGATCTGAGGTTTGGGTCTGAAAAAGTACCATAAACATTTGCAAAGGCTTAATGGAACAAAGACAAAGAAAATACAAATGCATTTCTGCAACACACTCATGCTGTTTTCTCCATTTTTTCTATGTTTTTAAATAGAAAGTGATGATGTGAGCCTCTTCAATCTGCAAAGCTGAAAACATACCTGTGTAACCTACAACAAGCAGCCAAAAAGGTTGGTAACAGCTGCCAAAGGCTTTTCATTTACAGTATGTTAACACTGGCACTTACTGGTAGCCTAATTACAGTGCAATTACCGTAATTTCAGCAGAGGTGGCCTTCTGGAATGGTCACGGTTTCATGGATTCAAATTATGGGATTTCAATGAGGTTAAACACTAGAAGGTTAAATGACACAAATTAAAAGAAATCACTGAATCAGGCAGAAACTGGCCTTCAGGTATGTTTATCCAAATAAGAATCAAATTGCCAAACCAACATTTGAAGTACAAATAGAGCTGAACGCTGTTTTGGAAATCGCAATTTGGTGAAAGAACTATGAAAGGATAATAGACCTGGAGATTGACTGGTGCTTTTTGGACTCTTTTACGTTGTAGTTTTGGTTTTATGGCACTTTACTGAAAGGTCCTGTCTCAGCATTCACATTAACCGTGTTGAGACAGAAACAGGAGGCAGCTTTCAACAGACGAGCTTTTATTTAAGCCAGTAAAATACCTGTTAAAGTCAGCAAAACAATGAAGTAAAGTCACAGCGGAAGTCTTAAACATGTGTGTACTGGAAGACCAAATACTAATACATTCTTTACTGCAGTTTTATACTTATACTTCACTACATCTCAGAGGCAAGTCATTTATTTATTTAATTTATGAGGATAAACCCCTTGCGATGTACTACAACTACAATGCGGAGACAAACTAAAGTAAAATTAAGTAAAATTAACAGAAAAAGAAGAAAAATCCTACTAACAAAGCTAGATATTGTACTTATTGCTTTATTTTACTTGCCAGATTACAGTTTTCTGCCCCCTCATGAAATGTCCAGATGTATTAAATTTTATTGTTTTTGATAAATTTAAGGATTAACTCAAGCAAAATTTGACATTTACATTAATGCAGCACTATAATGAAACCAGAAACATCATACAGTCAAAAAATTATTAGACCATCCTTGTTTTCTTCAATTTCTTGCCTGGTACAACTAAAGGTACATTTGTTTGTTTGGTTTTTTTCTTTGTTTTTTTTTTTATATTTTGAGAATTTGATTTTATTTTTGGAAATGTTCCGTATCATAATATTAAAATCATCTCAGTAATCACAAAATGCATTATTTTTTATTTTTATTTATTTATTTATTATTTATATTTATATTTATTATTATTATGTTACTAAAGTGTTTACAAATACTAATAGAATCATTTACTAAATTATTATCTTTCTTGTTCTATATTATCCCACCCTGGTTGTGAGCCCATATTCTGATGGCTTTTATGTAGATTTCATCGTCTACCATCATTTAAAATCATAATAGAGAATGAGTATTTCATTATAGTCAAATGACAGCATGGCATTTTAAACCTTCTTGTTGATGGTAATAGCTGATACTCAGTGTGTAGTACATGACACGGATCAATTATTATCTTCTTTTTTTTTCTTTTTTCTTTTTCTTAAGAAAAGAAAAAAGAAAAGGTACATTGATTGAACAAATATAATGATAATAAAAATAGCTCATAGTAGTTAATCTCAGAGCTGATATCTATCCATTGTCCATGTTTCTTGATAAAAACCAAAATCACTTCAGTTCTTACTCAATATCTATGGCATTGTACTGACAAAAACAGTGCTTTTAGGCATTCCATGTTTTCTTTTCTGTCAGTTTTAGTCACATGATACACACAGGAGTTAGTACTTGATTGCATAAATATTGTTTTCAATGACTTTTGATGGTCTAATATTTTTTTTTAAAACACTGACCTTTTGCAGCACTTTGACTTTTCATACTTAAGTACATTCTGCTGAAAATACTTAGACTTTTACTGAGGTACTGATTGAATGCAGTATTTGTACTTGTATTGGAATATTTCCATACTATAGTGCAGTATTACAGTAGTACTTTGCTTTCATTAAGGATCTGAATACTGGTCATACTGGTTAGGAGAGTTAATACTGGAGTGCTTTTGTCCCTTAGTGGCTTAAGTATGAAGTACGCAGCGGTTGTAACTTGACTTTTTTCCTCACATTTACTTAGATGTTAACTGTCTGAGTGTTTAGCTGCTGTGTTAGTTCCGCTGTGTTCACCTGCTGTTGGCGGATTTGGCAGATGAGCTGGTCCTGTTTCATCCTGAGCTCCATGTTGATTTGCTCCTGGTGGAGGAGGCGGTTGGTCAGCGCCTCCAGCTCATTCTGCAGCCTCCTCTCTCTTTCTCTGGACACCAGAAAGTCCCTGTCGACCACTGCTGCAGCCACATAAAGACCCCACAGCCAAAATCAGACCAAACTAGCACTGTTCACAATCACCAGCCAAACACAAGACACGCTGTTTGTCTGTTACTTAGACCCGCTTTAACCCATAAACACCCACTGGAGACCAAAACCATCTACTGATCTAAACTGTTTAATATCTGTTGATCCATTAATCCTATCAATACATGTAAATAATTGAGGTAAAATGCAGTTTCTCAGCTTTAAATCATCATCAGATATGACCCATTTGGACGTTCAGAGGCTCCGTAGTGAACCTGGAAACACTGTCATCTTCTACAACATCGATTCACCAGTAAAACCCATGGAGTTTAACCCTTTCATGCATAGTGGTCACTACAGTGGACAGCGATTCAAATCTGTTTCACTTGTTTCATTGGCAGATTTTTTTTTTTTTTTTTTTACTTAATTCAAGATTATTTTGCTTAATTCAAACAAAAAAAATCTGCCAATGGAACAAGTGAAAATGATCTTGGTAAGAGTTCTTGAAATAACATTTTCAAGATATGTTGTCTAAAAATAAGTTCTTATATCTCACTGAAAAGTTACTCTTTAGGTGATTATGACTTATTTTAAGAGTGATGAGATATTTTGATTAGAAATGAGGAAAAAATACACTTGGTAAGCTTTAGATTTTTGCAGTGAGGTGCATCATTCATACACTGACATTCACACCATTACTGTATCTTTGCTGTTCTTGATAAATCTGATCTGCACTAACATATTTGAGTGTAAATCAAATGCTAATCGTTATTATACTGTAATTAACAGGGTTTTTTGGGGTTTTTTTTTTTACAAGAACGTTTTTTTTTTTTACTGTCTGACTAATAACTAGTATTATAGTAGGTTAAATGTGAGAAAACACATTAAAAATGTTTTTATGTCATAGTTTTCACACCGTATGCCAGTAAATGCATGTTTTTTTGCTTCAAAAATTAAATGTGTGAGATCCAGCTGAGTGGATATTTTTGTAACTCCATGAAAAATAGGTTCATAAAAATTGTCAATCACATTGTCTTTTCATGCCTAAAGAGGAATTAAAATACTCAGGTAAAAAATCTTGATTAAGATTCTTATAATTCATGCATGAAAGGGTTAATAAATAACAGTGGATGGTTTATACTTTACACTTGGTTTATGTTAAATTTTTGATATATTTTGTTGAAAACTCACTTTTTCTCTAGTTTTCTCTGTTTCTAATGTGATAACAATCAACTTTAATCTGAGCTTTTATGAACATCTACATGGTCAGGAAATTAAATATAGAAAAATACATGGTTTCCACTAAAAAACTCAAAATAAAGAGGATAATATTACAATAAATGGGAATAAATCACTTAAGAATGGTTAAATATAGAAAAAAAAAAGTCATTTTGGAGCTGCCACAAAAGTAGCTCAAAATGTGGAGAGACCCAGTGCTGCTTATGTGGCAGTTCTAAAATAGTTTATCCTATATCTTTAACTTTTCTTAAATTTTTCACTATTTATTATAATATTATCCTCTGTATTTTGTGTTTTTACAGTAAAAATTTGGTATTTTCCCATATTTAATTCACTGATCATGTAGATGCTCAGAAAAGCCCAGATTAAACTTGAGGGTTATTATACCAAAAAACAGAGAAAACTGAAGAAAAAGGGACTTTTTCAGCAAAATCTATCATTAACTGAACATAAACCAAGTGTATCCATCCACTGTCATTGATCCAACTCCATGGGTTTTACTGGTGAATCAATGTTGTAGATGACGGTGTTTCCATGGTAACTACAGAGCCTCTGAACGTCCAAATGGGTCATATCTGATGACCATGAAAAGATGACAAATTGTATTTTGCACCAATTATTTACATGTATTGATAGGATTAGTGGATCAACAGGTATTAAACAGTTTGATCAGCAGATGGTTTTGGTTGTTAGCGGCTGTTTGGGTCTTTATGGGTTAAATATAAGAAAAGACCTGATTAACACTGAAAAAGGCAAAATACAGAGAATAATATCATAATTAATGCTGATAAATCACTTAGGAAAGGTTAAATTAATTTGGGAATTGTCACAAAAGTAGCACTGGGTCTTTATGGGTTAATAGAAAATACTGTTTCTTTTAGTGCTGACAACATCAAATACTAAATTGCAATAAATTTAAAACCATAAAAGTCTAAATGTAGGGTTACGCGCCAGGTTGTGAGCGTTCCCAGCTCTCTCACCTCATCACTGTTCTCATGTTAAGAACATCTCCAATGCTCTGTTCTCTGCTCTGAAACTGTCCTCATCTGCAGTAAAAATATCACCTCATCATCTAATTTAAACCTGCACAGCGTCACTTAAGACTGTTGGAATATCTGTTGGTCATCAGCAAAAAACAACTTAAAATGTCACTGTTTAATGCATTACTGTTTCATTTACTTTTTCGGTTTTTCTGACCTCTCAACTCTTCATCTCATAATGTCATTATCTGTTATTCCTTTGTAACTAAGTACATTTACTCAAGTATTTTTCTAAAGTACAGTTTTTGACAATACTTATACATATACCTCCACCATGTATCTTCTAAGTTTGATTGCTAGTTTGTAAAATTTGCGTAAAAACAGAAAGTATTGATTTTTAACCCATAAAGACCCAAACAGCCACTGGCGACCAAAATAATCTACTGGTGTAAAATGTTTAATAACTTCTGAGCCACTAAACCTATTAATACATGTAAATAATTGGTAAAATGCAGTTTGGTGTCTTTTCATGGTCATCAGATATGACCCATTTGGACATTCAGAGGCTCCGTAATGAACATGGAAACACCGTCATCTTCTACAACACTGATTCACCAGTAAAACCCACGGAGTTGGATCAATGATAGTGGATGGACACACTTGTTTTTATGTTCAGTTATTGATATCTTTGCTGAAAAAGTCACTTTTTCATTAGTTTTCTTTGTTTTTGATTTAATAAACCTCAACTTTAAACTGGGCTTTTCATGAACATCTCTATGATGTGTGAATTTAATTCAGGAAAATACATGATTTTTACTGAAAAAAAAAAGCAAAATATAGAGGATATTAAAATGAATAGTGATAAATCACTTAAGAAAGAATACATATGGAGAAAAAAATAACTTGGGAAGTGCCACAAAAGTAGCACTGGGTCTTTATGGGTTAAAGTTTAGGTTTTTTTTAATTGCACAGCGTGGAGATGATGTTCTTAATATTTGGTCTGTTTATTTGTCTTAAAATATACATTAAGTCCTGTCATTCAGGTCATCAGCACATTTTAGAAAAGGTTAGGAAAGAAGCAATATAGTACTAGAAATGAGGAAAAACCAAAAATGTTTTGATGCGTATTTATGATTTGGTGCAAAAGCAGGAGTAAAGATGGATTGATGACTGTTATATGACCACAAAAACATGAGGAAAATCTGTGGTTTTAGGTTTGAAAACAATATAGTCACTGAAAGAAAGACAAGAAGAGATTTGGATATTTCACCTATGATGGCGGAGAAGAGAAGCCAAAGATTTGGAGGAATCTGGAGAAATTCCTGGAAAGCTTTGTGCTACATTTTACTGTATGAGAAAGTACTATATAAAAAATGATTGTTGATTGATTGATTGATTGATTGAAGCTTATTTCCAGAAAACACTATTCAGACTATTCAGCCAAACAACTTTTTATTTTGTTTCTTGAGCTTAGATACTGTGCCTATGTCTTATATAATATAATATAATATATATAATATAATATTTAAAAAAATGTTGGAAAGTTGTTGCATGTTATCCTATTCTGTTTTATACTAATTCTATATTATATTCCAGATGGGAATCTTGCACTTTTTACTGCACTACTTCAGCACTAAATCATAGTTTTACTTTTTCAAGGCCATAGTCATTGAAAAAGTATAAATTCTGGTTTGAAGAATCTTTAAATCCCACATAGTTCTTTGTACTTTATTGTAAAATCTCTTCAAACTAATGCTGTGACATTTAGAAAAACTTATTTTTATTTTTCACAGATTTTTACAGTTTACATGCTTTTACTTCTGAAGTGATATGTGAACTTTATCACCTACAGAAACACAAAGAAGCACTAAAAACATGAATGGCTTTATCTGCTATGACACAGAACCCTTCTATACACAGTTGTATATTCTTTGAAGCATTACTGATAGGATTCCTCAAACAGATAAACTCCTGGAGGTCAAAGTCTTGTCTTTTTTAGTCTGTGCATGTCTTACCTTTGTCATGTGCCAGGCGGGTACATTTGGCTGTCAGATACTGGATCTGACTGAAATCTTCATCTCTGTGCGCTCGAAAAAACCTCCTCATGCTCACCGATGTGTGAAGTGCACAAATTTGATCTACCCTGTCTACGTTTTCCTGCAGCTTCTCGCGGTGATCAGGGCAAACCGGGCGTGTCCCATACGGTCACACAGGACAGAATGTAAAACCACTGGGGCAATATTTAACTCTCCTCGTGCAGTTTATCAAGGAGAAGACGTACCTGGCATGCAGCTGTAAAGGGCAAGTTTAAGCATTAATCCAAAGCTGCTGTTGTCATAACACGGAGGCGTAGGAGTTTATGTTCAGACCTGGTGTGCTTTGTTTCCATCTGATGTGCTGCTTGTAAAAACTGGAAAACAAGCCCTTGTTTGATGCACAAAATTACAGACTTGATCTGAATTTATATGTAGATATTGTTTAAAAAAAATGTTCCCTGAAGGCAGTGGGAGCTGTAGGAGCGGTGGGCATGTCCTATCTAGCAGAATGAAGCCTTTTACATCAGCAGCCTCAGGTTAGAAGATTTATGATCCCAAAGATTAATTATGCAGAAGATGTCCCTGATATGTAATATGTGAAAATTACTACAACTGAGAAAGTGGAATTCAGCTCCTTTATATAGGTAAAAGGACTAATACCACACTATGAAAATACTTAAATACAGTCGCAGAGAAAAATTATTAGACCATCAAAAGTCATCAAAAACAATGGTTATGCAATCAAGTACAACCCTAACCCTAACACTAACTGAGGGAAGGAACATATATGAGTAAATTTAACTGTAAAATGGGAAAACAGCAGCATTTAGAAAAAAAATAGAATATGAAAGAGAAGTTTACAAGTAAAATGGCCTCCTGAAATAAAATAGAAAGGTCTAATATTACCTTAAATGTATTTATGTAATTTATAACTAATGTTTAGTGTAAAGTAGGCAAATCTCAAATGTTTAATAGAAGCATTTTTTATACTTTCAACTGGAACATGATGCCTCTGTATTTCAACTTATGTCCTACCAAATTAAATATCTAATTTTTGTAAATCATGAAACTTTATGTGAAAAATGTTGCACAAGTCTCATCACACTAAATAGGCTCAAAAATCTGAACATCATTGTGTAACTGCAAGGACCGTTACAAACATGCAGCTCCAATGTTTTCTGTAATTGAGAAAATTACAGATAATGTATTTTTATGCCCAACTGTGCTACCTATGTCGCGGAAAAAATTCTTAGACCATCAAAAGTCATCGAAAACAATGATTATGCAATCAAGTACTAACTCCTGTGTGTATCATGTGACTAAAACAGACAGAAAAGAAAACATGGAATGACCAAAAACACTGTTTTTGTCAGTACAATGTCAGATATTGATGTAAGAACTGAAGTGATTTTGGTTATTATCAAGAAAACAATGGAAAATATCAGCTCTGAAATTAAACTCTTCTGAGCTATTTTTGTTGTTATCATTATATTTATCCAAACAAATGTACCTTTAGTTGTACCAGGCATTAAAATGAACAAGAAATCGAAGAAAACAAAGGGTGGTCTAATAATTTTTCTGTGACTGCAGGTATAAGGTCTGAACTGACATCCATCCTTAAGCAAAAGGATGTTGGATTATCAGCAAAATGTGGGACTGAGCTCATTTGAACAAATGTATATGATGTGGTGTAATCTACAGCAGTGTATCATAGTGATTTGTACTTTGTGACAATGTTTGTAGCTGAATAAAAAGGTTTTAAAGAACAATACTTGTTTCTGAGATAAAGTGGAGAAGCAGTATGAAATTCTATATGGAAATCCTGTCAAGTACAGGTACAGTAGTGGGCACAAGTCTTAGACCTTTTGCTTGCTTGCTTGCTTATCTATCTATCTATCTATCTATCATCTATCTATCTATCTATCTATATCTATCTATCTATCTATCTATCTATCTATCTATCTATCTATCTATCTATCTATCTACTATCTATCTATCTATCTATCTATCTTCTAGCTAGCTAGCTAGCTAGCTATCTATCTATCTATCTATTCATTTATTTATTCATTCACTGGTGTCTATATAAGTAAGAAGTAAATAAAGGAAGTATTGCATGTTATCAACTGTGCTCCTGAGACCCAGCAATGCATTTTGTCCTCTGCAGGAGACAAAAGTTTTACTGTTTTACTCAAAAAATGTTGTCCATTGCAAAGGACATTCCATTAATAAATAAATGAAAAAATAAGAATGATTTTAACCCATAAAGACCCAGTGCTACTTTTGTGTTAGTTCCCAAATAATTTTTCTCTCTATTTAACCTTTCTTAAGTGATTTATCACCGTTATTACCTCCGCCAAGAAGGTTATGTTTTTGTCGGCGTTGATTTGTCTGTCTGTTTGTCTGTTGTGTGCAAGATAACTCAAAAAGTTATGGATGGATTTGGATGAAAATTTCAGGAAATGTTGATACTGGCACAAGGAACAAATGATTAAATTTTGGTCGTGATCGGGGGTGGGGGGTGGGGGGCACGGGGGCCCACTGATCTGCCTTGGCGGAGGTCTGCGCTGTCTTTTCTAGAAAAGCACTCGTAGAGTGCAAACCTCCGCCAAGGCAGATCAGTGGGCCCCCCCCCGATCACCACCAAAATTTAATCATTTGTTCCTTGTGCCAGTATCAACATTTCCTGAAATTTTAATCTAATTCCGGGCACTGATCTGCCCTGGCGGGGGTCTGCGCTCTCCGAGTGCCTCTAGTTATTATATTATCCTGTGTATTTTGTATTTTCCACTCTAAATTGTGTATTTTCCTGTATTTATGTCCTGTTTAATTTTGGTGTTCATGAAAACCTCAGTAATTCAAAAGTTATTATATCAAAACAGAGAGAACTGAAGAAAAAGTGACTTT
Source organism: Sphaeramia orbicularis (assembly GCF_902148855.1). Taxonomy (NCBI): domain Eukaryota; kingdom Metazoa; phylum Chordata; class Actinopteri; order Kurtiformes; family Apogonidae; genus Sphaeramia; species Sphaeramia orbicularis. The sequence continues at coordinate 16,789,440 of NC_043966.1, forward strand.
TTCAGCAAAATCCATCATTAACTGAAACTAAACCTAGTGTCATTGATCCAACTCCATGGGTTTTACTGGTGAATTAATGTTGTAGAAGATGACGGTGTTTCCCACGTTCATTATGGAGCCTCTGAATGTCCAAATGAGTCTAGTCTGATGACCATGAAAAGATGACAAACTAGAACCACTCGGAGAGCACAGACCTCCGCCAGGCTGATCAGTGGGCCCCCCCCGCGGGTTCCCCCCACCCCCGATCACCACCAAAATTAATCATTTCTTCCTTATCCCATTTCCAACAAACCCTGAAAACTTCATCAAATCTGTCCATAACTTTTTGAGTTATTGTTGCACACTAACGACAGACAAACAGACATAACAGACAGACCGACAACCCTGGCAAAAACATAACCTCCTTGGCGGAGGTAACTATTTTACACCAATTATTTACATGTAGTGATAGGATTAGTGATCAACAGATATTAAAACAGTTTAGATAAATGATGCTTTTGGTTAATGATGGATTGTTGGGGTCTTTATGGGTTAAAATGTGTCTGAAAAAACTGTTGCATTAAGCATTTTCTAATCAAGGCAATTGTTAATGTAAAAAAAAAGAAGCTAAAACTCCCTTTCCTGGGTCTAAGGAGGATATAGTGCAGATTACAGACCTTATTTATTTATTTTACATTAACAGGGGTAGAATTCTTCTAAATCAATATATAAACAATAAACTCTTAATCTAAGGCCTAAAAAATGAACAAGAGTACCCATGAAGTATATAACTGTACCTGTCCTGTCAGTAGTGCAGTTACAGCTCGTCTTTGAATATAAAACTATGCACTCATATAATACTTGACTCACCTCAGACTTTATTTCCGTAGTTTATAGATGACAGGACGATAAATCAGTTGAAGGGAGCACAAGTGAGTCATGAATTCAGTTTTACACTTTGCATGATGGTGTAGCTGTTGGTCCACCAGCAGATGGAGACAAACCAAAGCTGTTTTCTGCTCTTATTATTTCCCTCTAATGAGAATAAACTGAATTCCGACAAATTACTTGATGGTGATAACATGGTTGGATATAAATATACTGTAAGAAGCCAGTGTTAACCGTGTCATCATAGGAGCTGCTGTTTTAAACCAAAACAGCAGAAATTGGATTTAACAACTAGTCATTCATTGTGTACAACTATGGGAAAAGTGATAGTTATGTTAACCCTTTCATGCATAGTGTCACTACAGTGGACATCTATTCTCTAGCTGTTCTCTGTATGTTCATGGGTTTAGTTTTTTAGTTCCATGTCCTCCTGAGACCCAGCACTGCATTTTGTCCTCTGTAGGGGACAACAGTTTGACAGTTTTCACTAAAAAAAATGCTGCTCATTGCGAAGGACATTCCATTACCCTTTCATGCATTAATTATGAGAACCTTAGTTAAGATTTTTTTTTCTTGAATGTTGTATTCCTCCATAGGCATGAAAAAAACAATGTGATCAAGTGTTGTTTTTTTCATGGAGTTACCAAAGTGTTGCATTTAATTTTTGAAGTAAAGAAACATGTTTAAAACCCAATATCAGAAAGTGATAAGAAAACAATGAAATAAAATCTGTTGTTTTCCTCACATTTTAACATATTCTAATGCGGGTTATTACTCTTTTCATAGAGATAATATGCAAAAAAAAAACTTTTTTTTTTTTTTAACAAATAACAATTGATTTACCACTGAAACATGTTACTGCAGATCAGTTTATCAAGAACAGCAAAGTTACAGTAACGGTATGAATGCAGAGTAGGGATGAGGTATAAGCGTCCACTGTGTTGGCTGATGTGGAATTAAAACAAACAAAACCCATGAATATACCAGAGATGCAGCTGTAGAATAACTGTCCACTGTAGTGACACTATGCATGAAAGGGTTAAAAAATAAATGAAAATAATTTCAAAAATGTATCTGAAAAAACTGTTGGCATTATGTAGTTTCCAACCAAGATGACTGTTTAACGTAAAAAAAAAAAAAAAAAAACTAAACTAAAAATGTTCACTTTCCTGGGTCTCAGGAGGATATCAACCAACACAGTGGACGCTCATGCATCATCTACACTGACATTCAGACCATGACTGTAACTTTGCTGTTCTTGATAAACCTGATCTGCACTAACATGTTTGAGTGTAAATCTGCTAATTTTCTCAAACTTTTTTTTTTTTTTTGTGTATTACCTCCAATAACTAGTATTAGAATATGATAAATGTGCAAAAACATTAGATTAGCTGCATTAAAAAAATATATATATTTCATAGTTTTCACACAGTAGATCACTTTATGATGATGGGGTTTAAATATATGTTTCTTTGCTTCAGAAATCAAATGCATGCTGTCCAGCTGTGTGGACATTTTTGTAACCTCTGTGAAAAATAGATTCATAAAAAAAATTAAAAAATTCAATCACATTGTTCTTTTCATGTCGAAATAGGAATAAAAACACTCAGGAAAAAAAAAAAATCTTGATTAAGGTTCTCATAATTCATGCATGAAAGGGTTAAATACACAGTGGCTATGAATGGTTCTAACATTAGATCTGATAAAATGTTAATCTTAACGATGATGCTGATAATTTGGAATTCTTCATCAGTGCTGTTACTTATATAAATATCATGTAATGACAGTAAACAGGGTTTCTGCAGCTATCAGCATAACTAATTTAATGCCATTTTAAAGCCACTTTAAATAAATGTAATGCTCATGTCCAACTGCAGATACAGTTTTATATATACAGGGTGTCCCATAAGTCTCCATACATAGGAGACATAATACATATGGTTCTAACATGTATTTCTTTATATTTCTTCTTTATAGTTCTTCAGCAGTGAGGACATGCATTGAAATGTGTTCCCGACAAAAGGGCAGTCATATAGAGCATATTATATAAATAAAAAGGGTTTATGTCAAGACAATCGTTATTTTTCCTATGGTATGGAGACTAATGGTACACCCTGTAGTTTTCTGACAGTTTACCGTCGACAGGCTCTAACCAGGTTCTGAATAGTTCCTCCTCCAACCACTTCTGTTGAACTTGCATTTTCCCATTTTTCCAACATTTGCTAATATTTCCCTCTGCTCTTTCACCACAGCATGAGCACGCTCACAACACGTTGCATTCCAAGCATCGGTGTTTGTGACTTCATGCATCGGCCCATAAAACCATAGCAAATTAAAGTTCCACCTGTCAATCATCACACTATACTTTAGATCAAAATTATTAATATTTATATATCAAAATAAATCATGAATAAACAAGGTTTTTTCCTACCAAATGTATTTAATTTTTAATGCCTCCGGACATCAAATTTATTGTTTTTTTAATGCCATTTAAGGCCTTAATTTTCACAAAATCTAATGCTTTTTAATGACCTCCAGAAACCCTGTAAAATGTACATCATGTAAACTGGCTCCAAATACAAAATAATGTACAGTTATGTTAAAAATGTAAAAAAAAAAAAAAAAAAAAGAAAATCTTTAAAAAAAAAAGGTCCAGGCCATGTGTGGTACATAGCCCGGGAAGGGACATGAAGAAAAAAAAACACTGCGTTATGTGTTTTTTTTCTTCATGTCCCTTCCCGAGCTCCGTATGTGTTGCTGTTACTGGTACTTTTTTCCTCATCTGCTAAATTTATCAGGTGTTTCAGTGGGTGTCTGCATCTGTAAAACAATACCATTTTGTTTTTGAATGTATAAATAACACTAAAATTGTATTCAATATTTCTTTGCATCATAGTATAAACTTTTATTTTTGGTTGGCTGTCTTGTGCTGATAATTTGCTTCAGGTGCTTGCTTTATTGGTGGTTGTATTTTTTTTTTTTACATGTCCAAAATAAAACCTTCATCGATTCATTCATCCATGAATAAATATGTTGTGACAGAATCATTCAGTAAATGTGTGCATCAAACCAAAACTACAAATTATAACAGAAAACAAAGGCAAAGATGAGCTGTCAGGCTTCTGCCCAATTCAGTGATTATTTAAAGTCTTTTTATATTGATTTTTTGGTTCGCTCATCTGTCGATAAACATCAGCTTATTTCCTGCCAAGTCTCGTATCTGATGTGATTGTGGTGAAAATGTGAACGCATGCATAGTCATTCAAAGAGAGAGAGGATGTTCCAAAATGGCCTTTATTTAAAAAAAGAAAACCACCATGCTGACGTCTGCCTCTTTAACACAAAAGTTGTAGATAGAAAATGGCGTTGGACATTGACACAAAGCGTCCGATCAAATAAATAAATACAACATCCTCCTGCATCCGTGAGAAAAAACAGAACGTTTTGTCTTAAAACAGGAACACAGGAAAACCCATTCTTCATCTACACACCAGATTCAATCACATTTGGGGGAAGTCAACATCAGAAACTCGAGACATATTTAGCTTATAGTTCACACAGTGTCATACGTTTACATTTCAGAAACAAAACGTGGAGTTACCCTGCCTGTCCAGACTACGAGCGTTCATTTGGATACAGGGGTGGAATTTAGAATAAATATCAACAAATCATGTCAGTAGTTTTTAACGTCAAGCTTTTTTATTTTTTAATGAAGCCAAAAAGCTGCCGTCTTCATTGTGTTTCCAATACATTCAGCACCTTCACTGAGGTTTGATCTGGGGAGTTTGTAACAGAGCAGAGACTTTAAAAACTGCTATGAATGGAAACCAATAGTCAAAGTACCTTCTGAGCTATCCATAGTACTTGAACCTTGAAATAATAAGATGAATCAAAATACTTTTTAAGACATTAGCTTATATGTACATAGGGCTGGGTACGGAACTTTGATACTTTTATGGCACCGACTGAATAGATACCACCAAAAATAATGAAAAATGTCAAATTTAAATACCTAAGAAGTGTCAGTGCATGCATGTAAAAGCCTTGTGTGCTTGGGTTTTTATACATTTATGAGTGATAATTTGTTAACGTACAGTTGAAAAAACCTGAATTTTAAGCATGTCATATTAAACAGGTTCTTGAGAAATAAATAAATAAAGCTAAAGATTTTAACATGATGTGAAATGTGGGAAAGTTTTGGAACTGGTTTAGAGGCCAGTGTTTCAGTATTGGTACCAGTATCGGATCTTTTACCCAGTCCTAATAACACCTTAAAGAAATCATCATTTTCATACTTGACCATCTAAAGCAAACGAGTCACATCTAAAAGCAAATGTTTTAATACTCAGCACGCCACAGCAGCGACGAGGTAATGTCATTCCTCTCTCAGCTTCCTCTAACGCAGTTAAACTAGAAAGCTGCACCTGACTGACTGCACATCCAGAGCTGTAACAGATTACATCAACCGATACAACATTTCCTTCACATAACCGGAGAATTAAAAAAATGCTGGTGTGTGGATATAATGCAACAGCATGTTGGCCATGTCTGGACCTAATGTGCTTCTACAGAAAATTCTAACAGTCGTGACTCTGAGCGGTGTCACTGCGTTCTTCCACTTTAAAGGAATGAAAACAGTCACATCTAAAAGCTTAAGAGCTGTTAATGACGGAGCAGGCCTTAGTTATAAGTAGCCCAGGTCTTAGGTGGCCCGGTTTCCAGCAACACTTCTGTCCTCTACTAATCCTGCCTAGCAACTGCTGGAGGCTTGTCGTGCTTCCTTGACCTGAAGCTGACAATAACAGAAACTCAGGCTGAGGATCGCTACGATTTTCCTTTATCCATTCAATTTTGATTAGCAAAATCCACCATTTTACCCAGTTTGTCTTAAGTCAGTTAGGGTTACTTCAATTACAAGACCAATTTTGTGCCGATATGAAAGGGATAATGCTGTAAAATTGTATAGGGAGCCCTCTGTATTCTTACACACAGTCGCAGAAAAATTATAGACCATTAAAAGTCATCAAAAACAATGGTTATGCAATCAAGTACTAACTCCTGTGTGTATCATGTGACTAAAACAGACAGAAAAGAAAACATGGAATGCCTAAAAGCACTGTTTTTTGTCAGTACAATGCCATAGATATTGATGTAAGAACGGAAGTGATTTTGGTTATCAAGAAAACAATGGAAAATGGATAGATATCAGCTCTGAAATGAAACTCTTCTGAGCTACTTTTTTTGTTATTATTATATTTGTCCAAACAAATGCATCTTTAGTTGTACCAGGCATTAAAAATGAACAAGAAACTGAAGAAAACAAAGGCCGGTCCAATACTTTTTTTCTACGGCTAGTATCTTATTGCTTGAAGTAGAGCATCGCAATAATTTTGCTTTGTTTTTTTTTTTTTTTTTGCAATAACTTGTTTATCCCACTTATTATATGGCTACTCACTAAAGAGGTCAATAATTTGGCAACAATTGATTAGAAAATTATGTCCTTTTTTATGCTCATAACTTGCCCCACATTGACATAGCCATGTATGAAATTCACTTTTTTTTTTTTTTTTAATTTATCGTCACACACAAGGTCCAATCAGTGCTTAGTGCAGAGGGAACCGACCAGAGCTGAAGCTGTAATCAACCCTGGCATATTGGATTATTAATCAATATCAGATCATTCTAATACACATCCTTTCCAGTGAGCCCAGCCCTCGAGGTAAGAGCCCTCATAAGCAGAACAAACCCGGTGAATAAGCAGCTTCTGTCAGGTTGGCACCGGGGGGACATCACCGAGTCAGTTTAAATTTGATCTGTGTGGCGGTTTGGGGGGGGGGGGGGGGGGGCATTCGAACCAAGTCGCTTCAGCCGCTTTGAGAGAGGAAACAACCTCACAAGCAGCAAACTCACAGCTCAGACGAAAACTGCTTTATCAGAACAGACATGATAAAGCATTAGCACGTCACTGAGCCACATTAACCACATGTAACAGAACTGAAGATGTGGAGCGTTGTAGTGGCGACAACAGTTCACAAGTGCTAATATAAGCTGTATTAAATCTGCCTTTTAACAGCTCAAGTATCACCTTTAAACTGCGACAAACAAAAATCAAACAGTGTTTTTGCTTAATGAGAACCCCGCGGTAAATAAGTGTTTTTCCTCCATGTGATGAGTTAACTCTGAGCCTCCGCATCAGTTTTCCTCCCTTTTTACCTTCAACTCAGCGCACCGGTATTGCTCTAGTCTTAGTATCGAAAATCTTAAGAGATCTGTCAAGTGGAGGCAGTAGGTCATGCAGCGATGACCTGCTCCTTTTGGTCAGATTAATGCAATTTCACAGATAACAAAGCCGTTGTTCACCAGCCGATTACAAAGTGACAGCGGGCGTACGGATGGAGAAACAAACACGACACACAAGTCAGACAGCATAACTTAAAATGAGAACAACTCCAAATCAAAGTCAGCATTTTCCATCCAACTTTTGTCAGTTCAGTTATGATGCAGCAGGAACAAAAAGTATTGCACTGGTTTGGAGTGAGTCTATGAATGGCGGGTCATCATATAAATACAACAACAAGAACCAAAACAGTAATACCAATATTAATTGTAACGCTAATAAAAACAGTTCAGACTAAGGTCCCTCTGCCGCTGCTGTTTACCACTGCTGCCAACTGAAGTCATCGTTGGATCCGAAGACCAGGAAGAAACCCAGGGATGGTCCCCGAAGATGACTATGTTCCCCGTTAGCACAAGCGCACATGCCCCCCAGGCAATCTGCGAAGAGACACATTAATAATTCAGTTTAACAAATGCTCCTGCATGCTGCCAGCCTGCATATTTAGGACAAAACCTGGAGGTGTCAACAGTAAGAGTTTACAGAATGAGTTCTACATGAGTGTTATATTCTGGACGTTAACAGCAGCTGGCGCTTGTCTGTGCTCTTTCCACTCCTCTGTGACATCTCTTTCAACTATATTATCCAAACTGCTGGGGTAACTGCTGAGTTGATTTTGTCTCTCCTTGGTGTTCCTGTGAAATCATCAAATCCCTTTGGTTTATATATTATATTTTAATGACTGTGGGGTTTTGAACTCTTACGCACAACTGACTCAAAATCATCTTTAATGTTGTCACCACAGCTTGTTGCATTTCTCTATTACTTTAACAGTTTTTGATGACATTGGAGCTCTGTGGTACAAAGGAATTAGCTTTGTCAGGTTTTAAGGACGGAAATCAAGAAGCCAATTCTAAATTGTGAATCCAAATTTATAAAATACTTTCCATAATGCCAGTAAAAGACAACTAAAAGAAAGAGGGAGATAGAAAAAAAAAAAAACACCTAACAAATAACAGTAACATCAAAGTTCCGTGTCTATGATTTACTGAGGTTCGAGGGCTATGATTGTTGAAGTGAAAAATATATTCATAATTGTGTTTTCTATCTGTATAATCACCTGAAATACAAATAGCTATTTTTGCTACTTTATAATGGGTTTTTCTTGTTGGTCACCTCCGTCAAATTTTGTACCCACCTCCAAATATCAATAAGGGTCCTCAAGGAAAAAAAGCATGTCCTCTACAGCTGCAGAATCACACCAACATGGTAGCACTGTCTTTTTTTTTTTACCCCAATAGAAAGCTTATGGGCAGCAGTGTCTGGAAACAGAAGCTCAGCAAAGGTAACAGTGAAAATTAATGACGTGAGAACATGTTTATATGTGTCAGCACAAAATTAAAATCTCAAACTTAAATTCACTCAAAGCTAATCACACCATTCTATGCATCATATTTTTTTTTAAGGTTTGACATGTGATGCACTGTATTGAGTGAGATGTCTGGAAATTGGAAATGTTTTTTACGTAACCGAAAACTTTAAAGGTGCCGTTTTCTGACCTTTATAATGCCCAGAGCTCAAGACAACTATAACTGTAGCTACATTGTCTGATCACTAGAGAAACTTTTTCCAGGAAGTGAAATTTCTTTTCTTTTTTTTTTTTATTTAACAGAAGTTGTTGTTTTTCATTGTTGTTGCCCTTATTCACCTAACCCTCATTTCTACTAAAATGCAGACTTACTACATCAGCTCTTGCGAAGACAATGGGCAGACCAAAAGCTGAAATGACGATGCCCGTTGTGAGGAAGATGGCCAGCTCTTTGCAGGCGTTACTGGCCGAGTCTGTGTCATCAACCACCCTCCGCGAGATGCAGTACGGGATTGGAGAGAGGATGTAGAAGAAGAGGAGGAACAAAGGCCAGTATGTACTGCAGAGAGGGAAATAATACAAGATAAAGAAAAATAACCACCTACTGTGATAGTGAGAGTGCATCAGGTGAACTCAAGGATGAAACACTGTTCGGCTCTTAGCACACTATGATCTCAGTTCACTGGTGTTTCTTAACCAAACAGGAGCTCAATCTATATTTAATGTATTTGTCCATACTTACGTAGTCATAACAATAATAATAATTTCATATTTATACAGGACTTTCCTAGACTTAAAGAGCTAGAATGTATAAAAAAGACATCTTTAAAAAAAAAAAAAAAATCTGACTGAGCCCCATGTGTCTGACAAAGCTCAGTTGTGTAATGAGTTCGCATGAAGTTGAAGAAATGCTTGGTAATTTACACTATGTATTTTATAAACAGTCAAATAAGACAGGTTTGACACAAATAACACAGAGTGAGACTAATTAACACTGACTCTAACAGATTTCTGGGATGACATCTACACCGCATTATTTGACATATTCAGAATACACATACCTAAGGAGCCCTTGCATGCCCTGCTAGGAGCCATTCCTGAGGGCGTTGAAAGTAGAGATAATATATATCTACTTCAAATTCTCCTGGCAGCAGCAGTTAAGGGTATCACTGTCATTTGGTAGACACCAAATATTCCAACATTCCAATCATAGAAAGACCGCGTATGGGAACTCTATAGACTGGAGGATATAACTTATAATTTAAGACTCCAGAGGGAGAAACTCCTAAGGAGATGGGCCCCTGTGTTCCTCATAATGTTTCATTTTGTTAATTTTGTCTGTGTGTAAATCTGTTGGTATGAAACTATCTGATGTGATACTTAGGTTGTTGTCTTTGCGTATGTACAATCTAAGTCTTATGACTGTATGTTGAATGTTTATGTCTCCAATAAATAAGTTTAAAAAAAGAAAAAGATCATACACTACTGCACCTATCCACATACCAAAAAACACTTAAGTTTTAGAATAAAATATAACTATAATGTCCATCAAGGTAAAAAAAAACAAAAACAAAAAAACATATATTTTAGTTCATCAGCAAGGTCAGGATAGTGTTGCACGTGATACCTAACTGCAGTATCCTTTACACATGGACTGAATGTGATGTACTTACTCATACACAGGGAGGGCACATCCTAGCATGAGAAACATAAGGCCAACGGCCCCTCCAAAAGAAAGGCTGATGAGAGCTACAAGAGAAGCAGAAGAGAGGGTCAGTGGTTAGCTTCCTCTGGATATACAACCATACACTGGTGGCCAAAAGTATTAGAACACCTGACAATCCTCCAAAATTCCTTTCATAATGTTCATGAAGCATGCGGATGTTGCTCTGAGCACAACAGATATCAGATAAAGTGAGTCCTGTTATTATTCACTTTTAATATTAGTTTTAGTATTCACTTAATGAGCAGGCCCTGTGCATTCTACAGAATCACAAGATTCCCCAACACTGTCAATTTAACCATGATCATACCTGACAATGAGTACACAAGCAATTTGGTTTCTTCTGTGAAGGAACATGATTGTGTGACATTGACAGTGAAATAGTCCTAACTTGTTTTTCTCCTTATGATGTCTCAGTTTGATGGCTCTATTCTATGGTTTATAGAGCATAATAGTGACTCTGTAGATGTTTCATTACTTTTATGGGCATTTTAAAAAAGAAGAAAACAAACAGATGAAACCTCTTAAACATGGCAAATATTCGAATAATTTTGGCCACCACTGTATGTATAACTGTTATGCGAGACTGGATATACCAAACTACACTCCTAATTTTTAAACAAACCCGTTTTCTAAAAAAGATGTTACATTTAGTTTCAGCAAGTGCAAAGTTACAGCCATCCTTTCTGATCGTAATAATGGCTAATCTTAATTTTCATCGATTCATCATCAATTTCAATGCATTTCAAAGACACAGAATACCCTTATGAATGGGAAAAGCCATGTTCTGGATCTCACAAATATAATTACAATAGCTGGTGTCAATCTTAAACCGGTTTTCCACATGAGACCCTGCTCATGTCTGATGGTGGGCCCTGCCTGCCTTAGCCATCATGTGATGAATCAGCTGATTTCACGTGCACCACGACTACGTTTGCAATATAAATCCCACTGTTAGATGCTACTGGGATGTTCAGCAGTGTGGACAATGTGGATGGTAGTTAACAGCTCACTAAGGGTGGTTTCAAAAGCACGGCATTTCAATCAACGTCTGTGCAATTACTTCAGGTGCAGCTAGCACTAGCTTACATACGGTAACTACGTGATTATACCGCTAACCAAGCATGTGGTTTAAAACGGGCTTATAAACAATTTTTTATCAAACTGAGAGCAACTAACTAATTATCACTGGTTAATATTCTTCGGCCTCAAAAACTCAGAGGCCACTAGCGGAGGGAGTGCAGGCTATTTAGCCAATGTTGCTAGCAACTGGCCCTGCGGATCACTAGCTTACATTCCCGTTAGCATCCAAAACGCATCCCTCCTACTCTGAGGAAATTTCGCCTCTTTTACACTGACTCTTCCACACTTCAGATGGTCTCCAGAAGAAATAAAAAATACAATCTAGTTACCTTTAATCCCGGCCATCTCTCATGGACAAAAGCTCGACACACAGCCCAAGCAGATGACAACAGTGCCCCCCCTCCTCGAGTGTTGAGTCGGACAAACCTCGACACCGCCAGCCTGCCGTGATGCTTTCAGGTGCTGTCAGAAATAATAGGGGAAAAGTTGAAGACATAAGATGAATGTAAAAGCCAAATACATCAGCAGTGTTGAAGGGAGTATAAGAGCAAAATGTTATCAGCCAAATGTATTTAATGTACAGTAACAGTTTAAAGTTACCATACATTATCAAGAATATATGGTAAAATATTACATAAAAGACAAGTCACAGATTGCCATAGATCTACAAAGACGCAAAGCATTTAGTAACAGACATAACACTGTTAAAATTGCAGTTATTTTTCTTAAGAAATTTTACATTCTTCATGGATTATTTGCATTTATTATGAAAGGATGGTGAGCAGATGTAACATTTTCATAATGTGATTTTGTTTTGCAATTTTTTCACATTAAAACAAAAAGAAAATTTGGAGTTGTCATTATTTATAGGTTTTTATGTTATTACTTTACTGCTCCAAGATCAAATTGGGCTGTTTGTGTCCCATTGAACTAAAATGAGTGTGACACCCCTGATTTAATACAACTCCAAGTTTAATGAGAAGAAGGGTTTTACGCTCAAGCCATAAACTCATTACACCACCCAAACCAACATCAGACCCCATCCGCTGATGAGGAAAAATGTTTTAGCTACTCAGGGTGAAGCAGAATTTTACAGAGTATCCTGAAAGCCTCATTTGCCTATGCCACTACAAAGTTTTCTCTGTAAAACTAACATATCCAGTTTTATAAGCATTAAATTGCGTCTATTTAATCACTCATCTCATCTATTTTACGTTAAACAAAATAAAAAAATTAATAATAATTAAAACAACAAATCCTGTAATTCACCCGGAAGTTCAAACCTAGTGTTTCCGGTCATCCACAGCCCATTCAGCGAAGATGGCGAGCGGAGGAGTGTCTGTGGCTTCGCTGTGGACCGAAGTTAACCGCTGCGGACAGAATGGAGACTTCACGAGAGCCCTCAAAGCTCTGACTAGAAGTAGGGTTACATGTGTATCAGCTTTAGCCTCAAGCAGCCTCAGAGTTGCGTTCGTTTAACGGACAGATGGCACCTTTTCCCCTTTGCCTCAGTTAGCGGTGGCTAACTGCATGACCAGCTGTTAGCATGCGGCTAGGCTAATGACTGTTACACAGTTATTTGTGAGAATTAACAGTGCCGAAATAGATTTATTTTTATTAAGTAGTGCTCTCTGGCGAAGTCGTATATACCGTAGCTGTTGGACCAGTTGTATTCTACATAATTATGTACATTGATGTAAGCGTGTAGTTTGTAGAAATCCACCGTCCTGTCCTGACAAGTGACGTGTCCCTAGCATGGCAGCTAACTTATCATCAGTGTGTCAAACAGATCATGTATGTGAGCAGCTGCTGTCATGTCTGTGTTAGCATTTAAATACTGCTTAAATACGATGGCTGTTTTATGTCATTTGCAATTACGGGCTTGCACGGTGTTTCATAATATTGAACAGTATTATCAATGTATATAAATAAAACCATTGTACTAACTGTATAGGAAATTGTTGTTGTGTTTAGTACATCGTAAGTCATGGATATGAGTTCCCAGATCAGCGTTTCTAATCACTTATGTGAACTGTGCTTGCCTGCCATGATAACTGCATTTTAATTTTTTGCAATGTGTCACCTTTTCTTTTGCAGTTTTGCACGAAAACAGGGATGATGTAACGGCCCTTCACTGTAAAATAGTTTGCCTTATACAGAATGGCAGCTTCAAAGAGGCGCTGAATGTCATGAACACCCATTCAAAGTACTTGGCAGGTAATCTATGAACTTTTAAATATTTAATATTGACTGTATCATGGCATATATCAGTGATAAGTACACGACATCTTAGATACAAAGGTAGAACACAGAAACAAAAGCGTTAAGTTATAAAAGAATGAAGTTTCTGTGTTATTACCAGTTTGTATTTGTATTGGAGGCACTATCAGGGTATTCACACTGTTATTGATGATGAAAGTCCATAAACACAGTGTCCAGCAATTAGCAGTGATGTAGTTTCACCATTAAGAACCATATTATTTTGAAATTCCCGATGCCGTCTTATACACATGTAACTCTTCTTAGTTGTTTTTCCTCATTTTAATTTTAAAACTTTGCATCTCTTTTCTTTCAGTGAGGTTGTGTTTGAGAAGGCATACTGTGAGTACCGTCTGAACAGAGTGGAAAGTTCCCTGAAGACCATTGAAAATGCTCCTGTACAGACAGACAAGCTGAAGGAGTTGTATGGTCAAGTGGTAAGTTAATTAAACTATTAAGCATTGATAAACGCCTTTGTTATGTATACTTTACCAACAGATGATGGTAATCTACTTTTATCTATAATTATAAATGAACCATGCACATTATGATATTTCTACTTTTTGTCATTTGTCTTTCTTCAAAGTTATGAGATTACTACAATGGTCTTTTATTTTATGGTTACTATGTAGACTTTACTTGAATTTAATTACCAGATATACAACAATATTTGTCTATTCTCTGCTTAATGTGTGGTCATATTTAAGCTTGTTTATAACATTTATGCCTCTGAATTTGGAATGGTCTTTGCTAACTGGTCTTTTTTTTTTCTTTCATTGTCTAGTTGTACAGACTAGAGCGATATGATGAGTGCAAGTCTGTCTACACTGATCTGATCAGGAACTCCCAGGACGAGTACGAGGAGGAGAGGAAGACCAACCTTGCTGCTGTGGTGGCTGCAATGAGTCAGTGGGAGGAAGCTCCTCTGGTAAATATTCATCCAGAAAATAAATGTTTGGCCATTAGCTGATGGTTTGTTTGAGTCTTATGTTCATGTTGTTATGAAACCTTAACATTTCTTAAATACCTTAACCAAAGCAAAGGTTTAATATAAAACATGTCAGTCGTGTTTGTGTTCAACTACTTCCTCAGTGTATTTCATTTTTACTAAAACTAGAGAAGAAAAAGCAAGGTTGGCTTGGAGTACCATTCAGACATGACGCAATTCAAAGTGCTTTACATGAGATGCAGAAATACATGTAGTAAGATGTTAAGACAACCTTATTTCATTTCGGTGAAAACCATCAAAATAGTGGTTGATTAAAAAGACTTTGCAGGTAGATGTCAATTCAATCAAAAGTAAATATATATTTGAATGACTTCTTTTTAAGCTATATCTAAGTTATGGAAAAGCTACTGTAGACCAAAAGAAGTAAAATGTTATTTTGAATTCTGGTTTAATGAGCTGTCAGATTAGTTTTAGGTATGAAGACACCCTTATAATATTGTTGTCTGCTGAAAATAAACACTAGAATGCATTTTTCTGTGTTGTATATAGACAGAAATCCTCCAATTCCTCCTGTGTTCTTATGGTGGGACTTTAACTGCAGTGTTACTGGGAACATTACTACCTCTATCGGAGTTTGTGGTTTCTGAATTCTGTGTAATATTTTACTTTACAGGAAGATCTAGGCCTCCCAGAGTCAACGTATGAGCTGTGCTACAACTCTGCCTGCGCTCTGATTGGACAAGGACAGCTCAAAGAGGCTCTGAATAAACTACGAGAAGCAGAAGGTCAGTCTAATTATGTCTTACTGTTCCTGTCAGGTTTTTATCTTCACCACTCATTGATTTCATACTGACGTTTTGTTTTTGGTTTTCAGAGCTCTGCAGGGTTTCACTGGCAGATGATTCTGTGAGTAGTATTCTGTTTTCATTCAGACCTATACGTGATCGAGGAAATGTATTATATAACCACAATAATTAATTTTTTTTTTTTTTTAACTGTGCATACTTCTGTATTTATTTGGCTAGATCATTAACTTGCAAAGCATCAAATTGTTACTGTGCATGGATAAAGAATATGGGACTTTTCAAATGGATCATGTGAAAGAATTGTTCTTATTTTAAAGGGTAAACAGCTGTAGTTATAAAGCTATTCAAAATATCTCTAAGAAATATATTTTAGCTCAGCATTGGGGTAATGATTGTAATGTGCAGGATCAGACTCAACTTTATTGTAATTCAACCGTATGACATGATCAGAATGAAACAGTTACTCAAGTCTTAGTGTATGCAGCATTAATAAGGTCAAGGTTTATTTATGTAGCACATTTCAAAACAGACACTACTGCCCCAAAGTGCTGTACATAATCATGAAACAGAATATAAGTAAAAGACAGTAAATAGAATAAAACAATACTGACACAAGGTTCATGCATTAAATATTAAAACAATAAAAACAAACACTGACGACAATAATTTAAAAGTAAGATAACAGCAAAATGTCCAGCTCATCTTGTATTAAAAGCCTATAGAGTAAAATAGTAAACAGAATGGAATAGTATATAAACTACAACAATAGCTTAAGGTGGTGGTGCATGAGCAGCAGCAACAGTTTACAGCTGGAAATAAAGTGACAAGTGACTGAAATGTAGTAGGTTATTGGTATAGTTTAAAGTTTGACATTGACAGTTTTGTGCCTTTCAGGATGTGACTGAGGAGGACATCGAGTCAGAGCTGGCAGTCATTCACTCTCAGATGGCTTATGTCATGCAGCTACAAGGTCGAACAGATGAAGCACTGCAGCTCTACAACCAGGTCATCAAGCTCAAGTGAGTCTGTTTTATCAAGTTCAGTTTTCCCTGTATACAATAGAAATACAGATGTTGTAGGATTCTTTGCATGTATTGTGATAGAATTTAGCATTCAGCAAATATATTACATACACAGGCTTGCAGAAAGTTACACTTGCATGTATTTTAAAGGCCTCTGTCCATAACCATTGTAAATATGTCGAATCCAATAGCCTTTATCGTCATTGTGTGTACAAAGAAATTAGGAGTGCTGCTGCAGTCAGTGCAACAATATTAACAAAACACCGGTACTACAGAAATAAGAATAGAGCGAATATAAAATTACAACACTAAAAATAAGATAATTTTACAAAGTAACATGAGAATAGAGCCAAGTACAGGGTGTCCCATAAGTCTCCATACATAGGAAAAATAAACGTTTCTTGACATAAACCCTTTTTATTTATATAATATGCTCTATATGACTGCCATTTTGTCGGGAACACATTTCAATGCGTGTCCTCCACTGCTGAAGAACTATAAAGAAGAAATATAAAGAAATACATGTTAGAACCATATGTATTATGTCTCCTATGTATGGAGACTTATGGGACACCCTGTAGAATAAAAAATTAAAATGGACAAAATATGAATTGACACAAATTTACAGTATTAACAGTATGTGACAGTATGTATATCTATGAACAATATTAACAGTATTACCCATGAAATGTGACTTCTGTGCAGGCCGTCAGATGTGGGGCTTCTGGCTGTGACGGCCAACAATATCATCACAATAAACAAGGTGCGAGTGTGACCTGTTTATTAAAAAAATGTTGTGGCTATTTCCATCTAAACAGCCCTGTCCATTACCGTATCATCATATGTCATATTTTACATGTTCGTGAACCTCTTCTCACAGGACCAAAACGTGTTCGACTCAAAGAAAAAGGTGAAATTAACAAACGCAGAAGGTGTTGAATACAAACTGGCGAAGAAGCAGCTGCAGGCCATCGACTTCAACAAAGCCCTTCTGGCAATGTACACAAACCAGGTACTGTTACAGCTGCTCTGGCTCAGTTCTTCACAGTAGACTTTGGGTTCTCAAAATTGCAGGTTCGCTACCGCTGATTTTTCTTTTTAACTTTGCTATTTACCATCAACAGGCTGACCAGTGCAGAAAACTGTCATCCAGTCTTCAGTCTCAGAACCCGGGTCACCCTCGACCGGTCCTCATCCAGGTCGCTCAGCTGAGCAGAGAGAAGCAGCACACCAAGGCCATAGAGCTCCTACAGGTAAAAGTCTGGGATTCTGTTGGTTCTGTCTAGTTCGGACCCTCTATATTTTCTTTCTGTGTATACCACATGTATTATTTATCTGTCCACTGCTGTATCCACACTCTAAACTATTATTTAAAGCATATTACAGTTATCTTAGTTACTATTTATACTACATGACCTTAAACCCATCTTTGAGAATCTATGCAGAATGTTTAGACTGAACCATTTTCTGCTGTTGTGTTCAGATTAGAATGAAGTTTTAGATTTTGATTTCCTTGTTTAAGGCTAAAGCTAAATACATCCTTGATTTCAGTGAAGCTTTTAACACAGAAACTCACAATTACAGTGTTGTGTTTGTTGTAAAAGACTGTGCTATCTGCTTGTGTTTTCTGTTGCAGCAATTCTCTGATCAACATCCAGAGAGTGCTTCAGGAATCAAACTAACAATGGCACAACTGTACTTAGTACAAGGTACTGCCATGTTCTCATACATGGTACATTGAGAGATCTGTTTTGTTGGGGTACATTGTTTTTACTTGAATAGAGTGTAAATACGAAGGAAAGTTAAAAAGTTCTCAAACAAATGTAATAAAAAGTTTATCAAAATAGCAAAATTATTTTTTCTACATAAGCTGCATTAGAGTCTTAACACTTTTGCAATCTATTTTTCCATCGATTCCTTCATTGTAGAATTCTTGTAGAAGTCTTTGACATAGTCTTTGTCTTTCACATTTGTCTGGGAACTTTGACTCTCTGTTGTGATTATTGTCTTAAAGGGGTCATATTTTGCTAAACCCACTTGTATTAGTCTTTGGTTCATTTATTTGTGTATTTGGACCCTAATAGTTCATAAAGTTTGAATTTGAACCCTCCAGGTGCTACAAAGTTATCTTTATATTCATTCCGACAAAAATTGAGTGGATTTCTACAACCCATTGCAATTCCTTCTTAATTTGTTACGCTTTATAATTAGCTACGCCACGACATTTGCACATATAAGGTCAAGACTTCCAACGAACATTTCTCAGAGTACGACATAATTGTTTGTCAGCAGCAGCAGTTGTAGTCCATACTGAAAATATGTCCAAACTTCGAGCCGATTCCCTTATAATGTTCAGTTGTTGGTTGAACGGGACAGAGCAGCACAGTCAACGTGGAGGGGGTGGTGTGAAGTGAAGTGAAGTGAAGTGGCTCATTTGGATTTAAAGGGCCGGCGCTCAAAACGACCTTTCTAGTGTCATTACTCAGAAATAGGGTTGACCTGTGGAGTTGAATTAATGAAGAGTTCAGACCCAAGCATAGCATTTACAATTTATATAGACCACAGGGAAATGTTTTAAAATGTATAATTCCATTTAAAAAAAAAAGCAAAATATCACTCCTTTAACAAAAAAGTGTTTTTTGTAGTTATTTTATTGCCTCTGTAGTGACAGTTCATGAAAACAACTTTTGTTTCCTCTCGGATAACTTGTATGACATTATGCTGAAAAGTTACAGAATTATTGTTCACTAATACTTAAAATTATCCAATACTGCAGCTGCTGCTCTTATACTTTTTAATATTGGATTTCCTGTCCTCAGGTCATGTAACAAAAGCCTGTGATGTCCTGAGGTCAATTGAAGAGTTCAAGCACAAAGCGGGGATGGTAAGTCTGAGATGACCAACTGTTTTCTGGAGATAAAAAAAAGAGTATCTGAATTTCTTTTTCAAATCAGGTCTAGATTGCTGTCTTTTTTAGTGGTACTTGGTTTTTTCTTGCTCAGTTTAAACAATCTTCCCGCCCAGCTGATAGACATGTTTTTGACTCCTCAGGTATCGGCTTTGGTGACGATGTATTCCCATGAAGAAGACATTGACAGCGCTATTGATGTTTTCAAACAAGCTATCGGTCACTACCAGTCTGAACAGGTCTGTGAGCGACTTCAATATTTGACCTGAACACTGACTGTTATTTTTTCTTGAGAAAGAAAAAAAAAAACTTCTCAAACCTTTTTCTTTTGTGTTTCCATTTAGTTTTGAATAAACAGGAAAACAGAGGCAATCAGCATCTGCACTAGTGTCTGACATGTGAATATGTTTTTTCCGTTGTGTAATCATCCTACTCCTTCCTCCTCAGCCTGGATCTGCTGCACACTTGGCTCTTGTACGAGAAGCTGCCAACTTCAAACTTAAGTACGGGCGGAAGAAAGAAGCCATTAGTGATCTGGAGCAGCTGTGGAAGTGAGTACAGCTCTGCTAAACAGTCCTCCACTTCAGCATGAGTGATGTGTGGGAGGAAAGATGTTTAATGTGTTCTCCATAGAGGTTATCTCACAGCCGTTGAATGGTTTATTGTTTAGATCTTCAGGCAGATCTATTCTAATATTATACAGCACATATAGTTGATTTCAACTGCAGTTCTACAAATGAAAAGAAATGCAGAAAGTATTTCAGGTTGTAAAATGTTTTTTCTATGATATGCTGAAACCCAAAGTAATTTTCTCATTCACAGCTGCATGATCAGTAGTTATGGTTTTGACTGTTATGGTTATGATCATAATTCTGAGACAATCTCGAAGACACTGTTAACACATACAGTCGCGTAAAAAATTATTAGACCACCCTTGTTTTCTTCAATTTCTTGTTCATTTTAGTGACTGGTACAAATAAAGGTACAATTGTTTGGACAAATATAATGATAACAACAAAAATAGCTCATAAGAGTTTAATTTAACAGTTGATATCTAGCCATTTTCCATGGTTTTCTTGATAATAACCAAAATCACTTACATCGATAGCTATGGCATAGTACTGCCAAAACAGTGCTTTTAGGCATTCCATGTTTTCTTTTCTGTCTGTTTTAGTCACATGATACACACAGGAGTTAGTACTTGATTGTATAACATATGTTTTTGATGACTTTTGATCATCTAATCATTTTTTCCGCGACTGAAGGGAGCACAGTTGGGCACAAAAAAAATACATTATCTGTAATTTTCTCAGTTACAGAAAACACTGGAGGTGCATGTTTGTAACGGTCCTTACGGTTACACACTGATGTTCAGATTTGTGAGCATATTTAGTGTAATGAGACTTGTGCAACATTTTTCACATAGTTTCATGATTTACAAAAATAAAATATTTAATTTGGTTGGACATAAGTTGAAATATACAGGCATCATGTTCCAGTTGAAAGTATAAAAAATGCTTACTGCTAATAAACATCTGAGATTTGCTTACTTTACACTAAACATTAGTTATAAATAACATAAAATACCTTTGAGATGATATTAGACCTGTCTATTTTTATTTCAGGAGGCCATTTTACTCATAAACCTCTCTTTATACTGTATTTTTTCCTAAATGCTGCTGTTTTCCCCTTTTACAGTTTAACTTACACATATGTTCTTTCCCTCAGACAAAATACCAACGACATCCACACACTGGCACAACTCATCTCTGCATATTCTCTGGTGGACACAGATAAAGCCAAATCGTATCCTTTCACTGAAACAGGCACTGGTTACCTGCAGTCTGAGCTACATTTGAAATGCAAAGGTTATTCAGAACAAGTAGTATGACCTTAACAATTTTCTCCAGCCTCAGCAAGCACCTACCGTCTGCAGACACCATGTCCTTTAACGTGGATGTGGACGAGCTAGAAAACTCCCACGGAGCCACTTACGTCAGGAAAAAGGCTGCTAAAGTCACAGGAGAGAACCTTCCCAAAGAGCAAGGGTAAAAGCCCATCGTTCTGCACCATCAGCGCTACATTTTAAAGATTTATGCACATTTCAGTCCTTTTTTTTTTCAGGAAAGATGAACTTTGGCTGATATGCATAATTTCCTTTTAAGCTTAAAATCTGTATTCTCTTCACAGCCAAGTTGACATCAAAAAGAAGAAGAAGAAAAAGAAAGGTATGTGTATGTGAAACAGGGTTAGGGTTAGAAACAGGACTAGACACCAGCTCTGATTTTCTCTGTAACAGTATTGAAGATGGTCAGTATTTTTCTGACTTCATGTACAGTATACGTGTATTATGTTCTGCTTTCTTACTGAGTAGCTCTAGTTCTTAACCACATGCTTCCTTTCAGTGATGGTCCATGGTCTTCTATTTCTCCTCAGGCAAACTACCCAAGAACTACGACCCCAAAGCGACCCCTGACCCTGAGAGGTGGCTGCCGATGAGGGAGCGCTCCTACTACAGAGGCAAAAAGAAGGGAAAGAAGAAGGAACAAATAGGAAAAGGCACACAGGGGGCGACGGCCGGAGCTTCAGCCGAGCTGTGAGTAGATACACGCAAACACACCTCACCTGCTCGCACACATGTCTGGCTGCAATTTCCTGCAATTTAAAGCTAGTAATCCACTCATCTAATAGAAGAAAAGCACCTCAGATTGTCCTTTTGTTTTGATGCCAATAAAACCACAGTGGAGATTTCCAGCTGCTGCTGTTTTGGCCAAAAATAAAATTATTCACAGTCTCACCCAAAGGGGATTTACATGTGCCAGGAATAGAAAACAGTGAAATAAAGTAAGCCGGATCAACTCAGTTTTCATTGTTTGATTGTAGTTATAATTTTTGCAGATGTTTTATCAAACTTGTATTGATAATACTGTTTTAAAATGGCAATGTGCTCTGTGGCTCTGTCTGTGTTTGTGTACAGCACCACATATAGGTGTGGCATATGTATTACACCATTTTATTTCCATTTCCACCTGGATGCAGATATTTCTTGAAAAGGTATGTGTATGGATGCGAAACTTTTAGAATCCGCAAAAGAAAAATACCACGACGTCTGGACATAGCCTCTGGTAACTGGGCCCCTAGCCTTTTCCTGTAACCGGATAGACACATGTGCGATGCTTATTACCACAGTACTGTGGCAGCAGGGGGACAGGTTACCAGTCTTCACATGACATAACGAGGGCACTGATTGGCTCTGTGGTAGTAGACAAATGACAATGTACAGTACTGTGGCAATAGCCACTTCATTTTAAAATATCCAAAAATATATCCATTTGGTAGTATCCGTCACACTAATTTTATGATCCAATCTTTTTTTACCTGTTTATTTAAACAGTGTTTAGAGCAAATATTGCAAACATAAAAAACATATAGACAGAAAAGGAGGGCTGCTGTAATGTCTATACCGGATCATTTCTTCTGTCACATATGAGTAGAATGGGACCTGTTCTTAAATGAAGTTCATTTCCTATATCTTTCCTCAAAGTTCCCTGCACTGTTCTTCAGATGAAATGCCAGCTTTTCCTCAGTATATTTTCTCTACAGTAATTTACCTTTTAAAATGTTGACCAGATAAACCAAACAACTGAGCAATAAGTTTAAGGAGTAACTTATCTGGCCATATCATAGTGTTTTATCACAAAACACAATTATGTGTTTATATCTTATCTCTCCTCCTTTTTGACTATCTGTTCAAATAACGCACAGAAGTACAGTCAATTAAATAATAAATAATTGTTTTGGCATAAAAATTCTGATTTATTCCCTGGTTTGTTGTATAATTCAAATAAAGTGTCAATAAAGAGTTGCATTTAAGCAGTAAATAACTTAATAATAAAGATTTTTCCCAGAAATGGAGATGTGTAAGTTACATCCCGGTATGTGCTTTAAAATTTCTGACTGAATCACATATTTTCCATCGACACTCGGTATAAAGGCGAGGATTGGATTGAAAAAAGTCATGTTTGGAAACAGGAGCAAGGTGACATAAAATGACAAATAATCCACTCAACAGCCACTTCATGTTACGTTCCAACATCAATGTCTATCCTCTTTTTAACCTCCTCTTTTCAGTGATGCCAGTAAGACGGCCAGTAGCCCCCCTACGTCCCCCAGACCTGGGTCCGCGTCCGGCTCGTCTTCAGCTGCCGCCAGTAACGTGGTCCCACCCCGACAGCAGAAACCTGCGGCTTCAGGGGCCACACGCAAGAAGGCACCACAGAAGAAGAAGAAAGGAGGCAAAGGAGGCTGGTAGTCAGAGAGGTCATGGGATTCACTGACATCTGTGTGGCCGAGAATCATCAAGAATGCTTTTTTATGTTAAATTTGTGGTTTAGTTTTTTTGTTACAGCCCTGCATTAAAATATTCGTAACCAAAACTTTTACCCTTCTACACCATCAATCATCACCAGGGTGTTTTTTTTTTAATTTACAGAAGGGAAGATGGAGATATTTGCATAGCCACTTGGAAGGTTCCACTCTAATGAAAACTGACTTCAGGTCTGCTGAAATGAACTTTTTGTCGCCCTGTAAAAGCAGATGATTGTTGGATTTGTGTTTTTTTTTAGATGTGACGTCTTGCAGTCACAATGAAATGAACAGACGTTACCTATTGTTCATGAATGTCGTCATTATTATTATCAAATGTAAATATTCATTTAGTCGAATCCAAACTCCAGTCATGTCTCCTCTGACATGTCGAGTTTTTCAGAGGTGTGTTGTACTTGTAAACACCTGTAATAAGTTTAAAACAAATCCCATAATCAAGTCCTTCACAACTATTCATGTTTTATAGGAACACTTTTCATTTAAGGTTAAAGAAATTTACTTTGGAGTCCTTTTTTATGAAGACATCTGCTTATGCAAGGCTGCAAACTTTCATATGTGGTAGAATGTCCTTTTTTTCATCTTTGTTGGGTCTGCATCATGTTTCCTGATCATGTCCCTCAGTCATTTGATGTGGTTTCAAAGAATATTTATTTTTGAATCCGTGTCGATAAAAATTCGAGCAAAATAATTTACATTCTTAAAGGCAAATGCATGTTTTAGGAAAAAGAAGAAAGAATATTTTGGCCAAACAGGTGTCCCATTTTGTTAAGTCTTAATAAAAATCTTGACAATGAGAAACCTGTGTTGTGGAAATTTTGCTCTGCTGCTGGTGAATAATGAAATAGAGACTTCAGCCGGCCAACAAGGTTTTTATTTCTTTGCAAAAAAGAAAAGGTGAGTTCTGCAAATGAGTGGTGATTGTGAAGAAAATACACCGAACTACTAGTGAGATCCACCTTTATAGGGGTGGATCTCGTCTGTCAGGTGACACCTCCAGTCTCTTCAAAGGGCTTTTTGATTGAGTGATGAGCCCTGGGTTTTAACAGTCACCTTTTGTTACCTTAAGAGAAAGTTAACATACACTAGGGGGTGTTTGGGTAAGGCAGTGGTTTCCAACCTTTTTTGGCTCGTGACCCCATTTTAACATCACAAATTTCTGGCAACCCCAGACATTCAAAACGGAGACATTTTTTTGCTAAAATTAATTTGTTTTTGATCATATAATAGTTTGCTATACTATGTTGCCAATAAACGTTAATTTTAGATGACATTTAGTCTATATAATGTATATTATTCTGGACGGAGGCAGAAAAGCCAGGTGTAGATTACTGCACAAAGTGAGAATTTTATTTTCCTTGGTCAGGATATGTTCAGTCAGTCCAGCTTGGATTTACAAGGCTGACAATTAATACTGAACAAACTAGAACTCAAACTATGAATTATGAAAGAGCTGCAGCATCTGAAACCGACCACAATGAACATTTGACAGATAAACAGTGCCACAGTGGTTCAGTTTCAGCTTCACAGTTTGTCATGTCTGTTATGTATTGGGATTGTCTCTGTCAACTCACCATATATTTTTTTATTAGTAAGTTTTTGTGGGTTTTTTTTTTATCAATTACTAGAAATTTCAGGTGACCCCATTTGAATTCCAGGCGACCCCATGTGGGGTCCTGACCCCAAGGTTGAAAAACACTGGGGTAAGGACATGAGAAAGTTAACATGCAGTAGGGGGTAAGTCTACTTCCTGATGAAGGCTTGAAGCCGAAACACGTAGAAGTGTTTTTTAAGGTCTAGATACGACCATGCCATGGTAATGAAGGCATTTTAATGTTTAAAGAGTGCCTTGGAGCTTTCTTCCAGTTTATTATCTACTTTATGAATCCCTTTTTCCAAAGAGCACCTCTAACAAACTCTCTTTTGGTCTTAGAAGCATTCTTTCCCATGAATATTTGATACCGTAAGGAGTGTTTTAGGTGAGGACATGAGTCAAAGAAGGGAGTTTGACAAAGAAATTAAAATTCCATTACACCTGCTCCAGTGTTAAATGTGTGAACTTCTAACACAATGTGTCTGTAGATGCAGAAACAGATTTTTATTATATAAAAAAAAACTATGTTAGGTGGTGGACTATTGGTTGATATTTGCATAATGAAATTTCACTTTTTTCACTCCAAAGTAAAGTTTGGAGTTGATATTATTTATAGGTTACAACATTGTTAATTTACTGATCTGGTCCATTTGGGATTAAATTGGGCTGAATGTGGGCCCTGGAAGCTGCATTTAGAGAATTCAGACACATCTTACCATGGCTTTATCTGGTCATTTCACTCAGTTACAAATCTTCATAAGCTAAAAACACTATTCAGACGCACCCTATTTTTTTCAGAGTTGGCTTTTTGTATAATTTGTTGCATTTCAAGCTTCTATTGATAAAAAGCTGTGATCACATGTTACCTAATTGGTCAATCTGGTAATTGACCCCTCCCACCTGGTGCTGCTCTTCAATCAGCCAATCAGACACTGCACCTGTTCCTGGTTGTGTGCAGAACTCTTTCAGGCTTCTGACTTGCCGTTTGTAAGTTTTGTTTTGTGGACAGGATGCCCCGGTGTCCGCCTACTTACGCAGAGTTCTTCTTTGATCCTCTGACTGAAGATGTGGAGGAGCTTCTGGGTCGTTTCCAGCACAGAGACTCAGTCCGGTATGAGGTGTTCTCATCCATCTGGAGGGAGATGGGCTTCTCAGATGTGTTCTTTGGGATACCAAGCATGAATGAAATGAAGAGGTTCTGCAGAGTCACTTTGGCCACAGCTGTGAAGTATTTCTTACCTCCTTACAGCTTCCAGATCAGAGTTGGAGGTTTGTACCTGATGTTTGGATTTTATCACACACAACTCGCCATACCACCCCTGAAGATCAGATTGGCTCTGAAGGACTGGAGTGACGTACAGAAGTTCCTCAAAGAATCTGTCGCCTCCGGGCACTATGATGTTGTTTATATTTACCAAAAGCTTGTGTTCTCCAAAGCTTTTCACTACACAGCCATGCCACATCTGCTGAGCTTCCAAAAACAGAGAAAGAAGAAGAAGAATGAAGTGTGTGCAGGCTTTTTGGGAAGGACCACTGCAATCCAGGAGCTTCTTTCTGCAGAAATCTTTGATGAGATGGCCAATATTCAGAACCACTATGAGAAGATGAAAACCACTTCAGAGGAGGTCAAGGCCAAGCAGATCTCCATGACCCATCAGGACTTTGTGACCGGCCTTAAGGACTGCATGTCAGCCTTCATCAGTTGGCAGCAGAAGACCTTCTCACAAGATGATAACAAAGACAAGAACTCAGATGAGGATGAGGATGAGGAAAAGGCAGCTGGGGCTCAGTGCAGCAGCAGGGCCAGACTCCTGTCCTCCATCAAACAGAAGAGCTACAGCCAGTTCCAGGAGGCGTCCAGGTCCAGAAGGCACCGCCAGCCAGAGGCCATGGAGGATGCCAGCTCAGGGCCAGAACAGGTTCAGAAGGCCGCCAATATGCAGAGCAGGAAGCCTTCCCTGAGGGCTCGGACCCACAAGAACCTCAGGGTGACTCAGGACAAGAAAAGGATCAATAACTGGCTCCTGACTGCTCCAGAGCTGGGGGGGTCAGTTAGGAGGTGAACCATGAAGCAGCTGGTCTGACTCATTGAAGTTAGTAAATCTGGTTTTTGTTCCTCAGTTTAATCACTTAAACTTATGTTTTACAGTGAGTTGATTTAAGGTGATTTTCACTCCTTATGTATCTGTGAGTGGAACGTTGTGATTTAATAAATATTTAAATAGTTTCATATTAATGTAAGGGTGTCAAACTCATTTTAGTTCAGGGGCCACATTAAGCCAAATTTGATTGGAACTGGGCCAGACCAGTGAAATAATAACATAATATATAAATAATGTCAACTCCAAACTTTCCTCTATAATTTAGAGCTTAAAGGTGCGGGAGACTTTCGTGACTCATTTTTCATCAGATCTGTAAAACCTCAGTCATAGCCTAAGTGTCACAAATCTTTAAGTCTTTCTGTGATTACTCACATGAATCTCTTGCATTACGGTCAACAGTTTCTAAGTGTCATCCACCATAAACAGTCCATGTGTTTATATTCTGCACCAGGAGGTCACTCGGGCATCTTCTGAATTTTGTCACGACATGCATTGTGGGAAAGGGAGGTTCGCGTTACTGCCTGCAGCAGCAGCAGCACAGCCATATGGTATTATATGGATGAAACAAACACGACGCGGAAACGGTGGAGGAATATGCATAGAGGGAAGGGAGCTCCTGCCATTTCCGCGTCCTGTCAGTCAGGTGGCTGTGCGAGCCTTTGCTTCCCACAATGCACGTTGCAACAAAATTCCAAAGATGCCCAAGTGACCTCCTGGCTCTGTTTGTAAACACATGGACTGTTCATAGTGGATGACACTTGGAAATTGTTCACCATAATGCAGAGATTCAGGCGAGTAATCACAGAAAGACTTACAGATTCGTGATACGTAGGCTATGACTGAGGTTTTACAGATCTGATGAAAAATTGGTCACGAAAGTCTCCTGCACCTTTAAAAAATAGTCCAATTTTGTGATGAAAATGTTTACATCAATCAACAATCCTTTAAAACAATGTGAATAACATGAACAAACTGAAATTTCTTAAGAAAACTAAGTGCAATTTTAACAATATTATGTCTCAGTTTATCATTTACACAAGTAAATCACAATTTACAGATCACAGTGGATCAACAAATACACAAAACATTTAATAACAGGCAGAATATTGGTAAACTTGCACTTCAGACATTTCAAAACGTTCATAAATTTGTTCAGGGTATTCGCATTTTTGTGAAATGATAGTTTGTTTTAGTGTAAATACAGTAAAATGACATGAAAATGTTTACATTTCCAAAGAAAAATTTGGAGTTGTGAGTGTTTATAGTAGTATTTTACTGATCTGACCCACTTGAGATTAAATTGGTCTGTATGTGGAACCTGAACTAAAATGATTAATATCTTCAGTGTAATTTTTGTATTTCACAAATTCATCCTATGGGCCAGACTGGACCCTTTGGTGGCTGGATTTGGCCCCCGGACTGCATGTTTGACACCTCTGGGTTAATGGCAGTAGTGCATTATTCTGTAAATCTTCCAGTGTTCATATGTAGCTGCTATCATTACACTGGGTTACAAAAAACTGTTTTTTGCAAGTTGTCTAGGTTTTTTCAACTATATTAGGACCATTTTGCACCACTAAATCCAAAAATGACATTTGTTTTTCTCAATCAGGTCAGGTTTTTTTGCTAATTTGATTTTGAAAAATTTGATCTTCTCACAAAATTGATGACATTTTTGTGACTTTATCAGTTGATTTTTTTTTTTTTATATAGTTCTCACCCAAAATAGGTTTTAAGAGAAAAAAATCATTTTCTAACAGGATTCCTGTTAGGTACAATGGTGTCAAACGCATTTTCTTTCAGGGGCCACATTCAGCCCAATTTGATCTCCAGCGGGCCGGACCAGTAAAATAATAACATAATAGCCTATAAACAATGACAACTCCAGATTTTTTAGTGCAAAAAATAACATTAAATGATGAAACTATTTCTATCCAAAACAAAAAAGATGTGAATAACTGGAAGAAAGTGAAATTTCGGAAGAAAAATAAGTACAATTTTATCAATATTATGCCTCAACTTATGATTTCTACATGTGCACTACAGATCAGATCTACCAAGGCACAAAACAGGCAGAATATTGTTAAAATTACACTTATTTTTCTTTAGACCTTCCAGGTTGTTCATATTTGTTCAGGTTCTTGACATTTTTATTGTCAAAGAATGT
Organism: Sphaeramia orbicularis; assembly: GCF_902148855.1. Classification (NCBI taxonomy): domain Eukaryota; kingdom Metazoa; phylum Chordata; class Actinopteri; order Kurtiformes; family Apogonidae; genus Sphaeramia; species Sphaeramia orbicularis. The sequence continues at coordinate 16,819,006 of NC_043966.1, forward strand.
CAGAATTTAATGTTCTTTGCAATTAATCAAAGAGAAAAAATTGGTGTCGCCCTTATTTATAGGCATAATATCATATAATTTTTCTCACATTAAACCAAGAAGAAAATTTTGGAGTCATTATTTCTAGGTTATTATGCTATTATTTTGGAGTTTGATGCCCTTGACTGTTAATATCTTCAGGGTAATTTTTGCATTTTGCACTTTGTAAATTCATCTTGCGGGCCAGATTGGAACCTTTGGCAGGCCGGTTTTGGCCCCCGGGCCGCATGTTTGACACCTGTGTTCTAGTCGAAGCCATTTCATTCACCTGTAATATTAAAAAAACCCCATTAATCATAAATTGGCAAAAGTAAAATCTTCAGAACTCATTTATTGCAAGAAATATGAAAGAATTTTGTATCATATGATGTGAAAATGCCCATAAATGTAAGCAAAAATGTTAAAAAGCCAATATGTAGCATAGTTCAGAAAGTTGACCTGATCGAGTAAAATTAATGTGATTTTTGGATTCAGCACACCAAAATTATCCTAAATCAGCTCAAAAAACTTAAACAATAAATTTGTTGTTGACCAGTGTTATTAACCCTTTCATGCACAGTAGTCACTACAGTGGACAGCTATTCTACAGCTGTTCTCTTGTATATTCATGGATTTTGTGGTTCTTTTCTTTTTTTTTTTTTCTTTTTTTTTGTTTTTTACACATATCTTTATTAACCCTTTCATGCACGAATAATGAGAACCTTCATCAAAATTGTTTCCTGAGTGTTTTTATTCCTCTTTAGGCATGAAAAAAACAATGCGATTGAAAATTTTCTTCTGAAAAATAAATCTAAAAAATAAATGAAATAAAAAATATTTTTAAAAAATTTAAAAATACATAAAGCCCTCCCCATAGTTTTCACACAATTTATCAGTAAATACATGTTTCTGTGTGTCAAAAATTAAACGTGTGGTGTCCAGCTGAGTGGTCATTTTTGCAACTTCATGAAAAATAGGTTCATAAGATTTTTTTTTTTTTTCTCCATTATTGGTTTTTTTTTTATGTATTTTTAAATTTTTATTATTTTTTTTAATATTCTTTTTATTTAATTTATGTTTTAGATTTATTTTTCAGAAGAAAATTTTCAATCGCATTGTTTTTTTCATGCCTAAAGAGGAATAAAAACACTCAGGAAAAAATTTTGATGAAGGTTCTCATTATTCGTGCATGAAAGGGTTAATATTAGTAGCAGTAGTAGTAGTAGTATTTGGGTTTTCGTCTCCCTCTGGAGGTCATAATGCTCCACTGCATCAACAAACTCCGCACACTTCAGACCGGAAGTACCGTTTGAAGAAGTTCCTGGGAACTTCCTGTCTGTTAATCCACTTGTTGAGGTGCACCGTCCAAAGCTAAATGCCCGTTAAAACTCGGATAATGGCGGAGGCGGACAGATGAACGGTGGTAGTTGGTGACTTTTATCGGTTAGCTCACGGTTTAGCATCATGTCCGGTTTGAGAACGGCCGGTGTCATCGGCGCCTCCGTTGCGGTCGCGGGTGGACTCGCCTTCGTGATCTGGAAATACGCGTCTGTTGTCTCCGGGGAGAAGGAGCCAGATGCGGAAAAGAAAACTGAACCCTGTAGAGAAGAAAAAGAAGGGACAGAAGACGGGAAAACTGAGGAGGACGTAGCCGAAGAGGCGGTGGTTGTGTCCGCAGTGGAGCCTGTTGTCACCGCGGAGCCACAGAAAGTACCGGAGGAAAAAACGGTAACTTTACCGGACACACCTTCTGGGACACGGGTTCAGGGTTTGTGTGGGAACATGTTGGTTTGTTTTCCTGGTTTTAGTGTCTTTGGTCTCACTATGAAAACATGAAATAAAACTGAACATGTAGCTGCTTGTCACCTCAAACTTTAAATATGTTACCGAAATGACAAAAGAAGAGTAGAGACACGGTTCAAACCAGTATTTCACCAAAATAAACCAGAATTCACTATATTTAGAAGGTAATTTATTGCTTAAAAGCGTCCTTGTTTCGAAAATGTTACACATTGTACAAATTAACAGCTTCAAACTAGCTAAATGAACGTTTGCTGGCTGTAGGGCATTCTGGGAAATGTAGTACATATGAACTAAAACAGACTGGTTGCATTGCATTACTATTGAAATGCATCTACTAAATGGATTTGCAGGAAAAAACAAAAAGAAAAAAAACAACTGAGATTGAGATGTAATTTACTGTCCCAACAAGGAATTGAAGATGTAATGATAAACAAAAATTAGACATTTATTATGTGACACTAATGTGATCCCAACATCAGTGGGCAGTAAACAGAGATGAGCAAAAAATCACATAAATATATTAGGGCTGCATGATTAATCGATTTCATCTTGCAAAATTTTTCATTCACAAATGTACGTTCTGGAACACAAAACCAAACATTTATTTTTTAAAAGATGTTGAACTTTATTTAAAGCTCTTAGATAAATCTGGAAACAAAAAGGCTATAAAAAAAAAAAAATAAATAAGTATTTGCTCTGATGACATTTTATTGTAGTGTATTCCCCCTGGCAAACTTATGTTATTTTCTTGTTGTATACATTGTTTGTATACTCTACTTCATTCAATAAAGATTTAATGAAGAAAAAAAAAAACTTCTGTGGGTTCATCACGTGATACCATCACAGATTTGAGGTCAGAGCAGTGGCTTGCATTGCGGGCTGCTCACAAAAACGACATGCTAACTTCTGTTGTTTTTTGTAGTTTTACCCAAAAATCAAAATCAAAAATCGAGTTTTTAGGGGGAAAAAAATCAGGATTTTATTTTTTGCCAAAATCGTGCAGCCCTAAAATATATACATTGTTAATTGTATGTATACAACAAACACTCATGGCCAAAAGCTTTGATAATGATAAGTTTAGTTTGTGCCATGTTTGATTTATCTGATGATTAGTTTCCTTAATTAAATATAAAATTGGGAAAAAATGTTTCGGAAAGTGCAAAATGTCTGTTTTGTTTCACAACATAATGATTTTCAATTTCCTGTCAAATACACAGTACATGTTAAGAAAGCGGGAAAGATTTCAGCAACCGAATAATTTTGAATTTTTTTTTTTCATTAAATAATTACTCAAACCAGTTCTCTATTGATCAAATTCAAGAACTTCACTTAATCTTTGCAGCTCTATATATTTTTATAGTAGGTTTTATGTATGATGTACAGATTGGATGGCACCTTTAATTTTGTTGTACCTGTTACAATGACAATAAAGATATTCTATTCTATAATTTTGAGAAGTCACAAACGGCTCACCACCTGTCAACATGACCATATTTTTATTCCCTCCAAAATATGTTAGTCACCTAAAGTACGGTGTCCATCAATAATTTAGCACTGAAATTAAATTATATTGTTAAATGACGAACCATTTTAGTCATTTCTAAGATCTGCAGCCTTTTGAACGGTCGAAGCTTTTCCAGATAAAATGGCCATTTGATACACACACCTGTGTGTTTATAAAAATCACTTTCTGAGCAGCCTTTATGTACTCATCTGTGTGTTATAGACCAGGACTGAGGAGTCACGTGGGACTCAGGTGCTGGTTCTGGGTCTGGACGGAGCCGGTAAGTCCAGTCTGCTGCACCACTTCTCCTTCAGCAGCACTGAACAGGAAGTGAAGCCAACGCAGGGCCTTCATGCCATCTCCATCAACAGAGAGGACCTGAACATCGAGTTCCTAGAAAGTAAGTCTGAAGAACAGATGGTCCTGTCGTGGATCTGGTCAGTACTTCTCTGAACAGACGTGAAAGATTAATCAGTCAGATAAACACACTGGAAGACACTTGAAGATCATTTTGACTTTGTCTTGTTAATAAACCAGTAACCCAGAGAGAAAATACTCACAATAATGACAACCCATACACCTTTTTTTCTGAATCTTACCTTTTTATATATCCTTTATAATCTGTATATACCCTTATTTGTTGTACATATTTCTTATCTCTAGTATAGAGTCAGCTTTCTGTATATATCGGTTGTTTTTGCAGTACTTTAGTTGTGTATGTATATTTAATTTTATCTTGCAGCTTCCATGCTTACATTTTTTTTAGAGCTTTGTGTAGTTTTTTTTAACAATCCTTTTTGCACTAATCGCTTTTGCTGCTAAACAGAACAGAGCTGCTAAATGAATTTTCATTGTTCCTGTGACAGTGATACTAAAGATTTATTCTATTTTAAAATTTGCTTCCAGCCATATTTTTACTTTTTCCCCCTTTTCTCTTGAGTGGTTGTTGGTTTATTTTAACCATTTTTGCATTATTTGAAAGTTTACACTAAAGTATAATCAATAAGGCCTGAAGTAAAAGTGTAAAACATTTTTAAAATTGTATCATCACTTATATGAATATTTAATGCTTTTCTGTATCATATTTAATAATGAACTGACAATATTTAGGGTTTAGATTTCCAAAACATAAATGCCAGCTTAAATATGTTGCTATGGACTTTATTAAATTTACAGCAGTTCTTCATATTCAATCAGATTCATTGACAAAATGAATGCTTGATTACTTTTCCTTGAATATAGTTGCAACCTTAACATTTTTTTTAACTGTCTTTATTACTCACCTGAGAAACTGCCTATAAAACAATTATGTAAATACTGCAGACTTAATCATTTCTCTATACGTTAATACTTTTTCTGATGCAGACTATTCACTGAATCTGTGTTTTCTGTCAGTCGGAGGTAAAGAGGAGCTGCGCCCCTATTGGCAGAAGTACATATCCAAAGCTCTGCTGCTGGTTTATGTGGTCGACTCGTCCGACCCAGAGCGTTTCCCCCTCGCCAAGACACACTTACATGAGCTGCTGACCTCTAACCCCGACCTTCCATTGATGGTTCTGGCCAACAAACAGGTGAGTGTGACAGAAAAACACTCCAGTGTCTGCTCAACAAAAGGCAGAGTCATTTAGTGTTCAGCTGGGATTTGCCTAATTTTGTGGAAAAAAACACACAATTTCTCAGAAGATATTGACCTTCTGTGACTCCTTTGAATTGACTGACATGTTTTGAAGGATTACACCAAGACGAGAAGAAAAAACTTTTTAATGTTTATGAAGAGCAATAAAACCTGGCATAATGAGTCAGAGAGTCCTGCAGCAGTTTATGCCTCTTTTCTTTTTGACTGACAGCGCATCATTTCATAACATAATAATACAGGGTTCCCGCGGAGTCTTAAAGTCTTAAGTCTTGAATTTACAAATCTGCATTTAATACCTTAAAGTATTTTAAAGGTATTAAATTTGATATGGTAGGTCTTAAGTTTAGTTGCCATAAACTTGTTGGCTGTATTGTGTTTAAATATGTCTGTTAAATGTCCAAGCTGCAAAGAAAGTAACGTTATTGTACTCAGTTCCATTCAGTCCAACCTGACAATTTATATTGAATTTAGGAACCAATTATCGCTGACGTTGCAGCCCCTAGTGAGAAATGACTTGGAACGTTAGGAACCAAGGCATTGGAGTAAATAAATATGCATAAACTCTAGGGAGTCAATTTTTTTTTACCATGATATGGGCATTAAATTTTGTTCAAAGTAGTCTTAAAAGGTCTTAAATTTTACTTGTAGAAACCTTGTAGTAATAGTGACAATGATGATAATAATAATAATAGAATAATATATAATAATAATCTCAATAATGAGATAAATCATACAAATAGATGCTTTTAATGCCGTCTTGTCGCAGTCAGTGACCAAACTTTATACAACTTCAAGAAAGTTTGGATCTTGTGTAAAGTGTAAATTGAAAACAAAATGCAATGATTTGTAAATCTCATATTTGATTTGATTGCCAGTAGAACATGGAGGACATATTAAATGTACCATTTTAAGAAAGAAATAAGGTAACTTTATATTTGATGCTAGCAGCATGTCTCTAAAAAGTTGGAGGTTCGTCAGAGGAATGAATGTTGGGCCATTCTTGTCTGATATAGACTTGTAGCTGTTCCATGTCCTGGTTCTTCTTTGTTATGTTTTTCAATTCATGATGCACCAAATGTTTTCATTTGGTCAAAGGTCTGGACTGCAGACGGACCAGTTAAGCTCAGTTTACACATTTGACATGTTTTCTATGTTCTATTGAGAATAAAATATTGGTTTATGAGATTTGTAAATCTGCATTCAAAAGTGCATTCTGTGTTTAAATCATATTTTACACAATGTCCCAAGTTTTGGGGGGAGTTGGTGTTGTATGTTTTTGGTGTCGTTATTACTCTGTCATAAAAAGTTCCTCAGTTGTTCAGTGTCTAAAAGGGGATTTTAAACTTGAAACAGCACAATTAAAAATGGTGGAATGAAATCAGGGATTTGACTTCATGTGATGTTTATGTTGAAGTTAAATCGGAATATAAACTTGAAAAATATCTGTTATGTGAAAACCTTGGTTACAGGCAAGCAATTTGTAGCTTTAGAACAAACAACACAAAGATCCCTAAAGTCACCAGATGAGACAAAGGTTTGGAAAGAAGTCTCCTGTCATTTGAGCTGTTGCGGTTGTGTGGGAGACGATTTCCATGTTTTATTTGAATGTACAAATGTACAGGTTGTTGGGTTTAGGAAAAAGTATTTGCCAAAACACTACTCACAGCATCCATCAATGTATAAATTTGTAATGCGTCTTCAGTCCGAACAACCAAAAACAATCCATAACTTAGGCACCTTTTTTAAAAGGGTTTTACTTCTTTTTCAATGAATTTTGTTATTATTGAATGTATATTATTTTTTCTGTTATGACATAATGTTTGTGCTCCATACCATGTGTTTGGTGATGAGCAAAATAGAATAAATAAATAAATAAGAAGACTTTAAAAGAGCCTTCTTACATAATTCCCTCTGCAGCACTGTGTGAGGGTTTGGAGTTCTGCTGTTTTTAACATGGTTTGTTGGTTACAAGATGTTCTCAAATGATTTTAGGCTCATGGGCTATTTAAAAGGAATTTATTTTGGAGAAGAAACACATGTCTGGACCACAAAAGAAAACATCTAAGCACAGAGTTAGCTAAAATATTTTCTGCTAACTTTAAGTCTCTGTCATGTTGAAAATGATCACTGCTTTACTGACTCCTACTGTAGGACAAGTGGACCAAACACCTGTGATTTCAGGACATTTATAGTATTTCTGTCCATTTAATTATGTAGAGAAGTCATAAATGGATGACTCTGTTAGCATTAGCTTTGCAGGAGGAGACATGCTGAGCTTTTGTCAACCCATGAAATGTGAATATTTATACTTTTTCATCAATGTCTTGTAATTACAGTTAAGTCAGGTCATTTAGTTTAGTTTTAGTTGTTTCAGCTCAACAAATATGAAATGTTAAGTGCTTCTTTTATGTTGAGTTTGCAAAGTGCAAAAATCACACTGAAGATACAAGGCATTTTAGTTCAGGGGCCACATTTAGCCCAATTGGATCTTCAGTTGATCACACCAGTAAAATTGTTTCATAATAACCTATAAATTATGACAACTCCAAATTTTTCACTTTGTTTTAATGTGAAAAATTGCAAAAGTAAAATCACATTAGGAAAACGTTTACATTTACAAACTATCCTTTCCCAAAAAATTTAAATAACGTGTGAAAAACCTGACATTTTTTAAGAAAAGTGCAATTTTACTAAATGCTTTGTGTATTTGTAGATCCATTGTGATCTGTGAGTTGGGATGCACATGTGAAAATGCAAAGATGAGGCATGATATTACTCTTAAGAAATTTCAGGTTTAATACAGTTGCTCAGGTTGTTTGCTATTTTATGAAAGGATAGTTTGTATAATGTAATTTTACTTTGCTGTACTGAAACAAAGGCGTACATTTGGAGTTGTTTTTATGTTATTATTTTACTGGTCCGGCCCGCTTCAGATCAGATTGGTCTGTATGTGGCCCCCTGAACTAAAACAAGTCTGTGCATTAACTCCAGTGGAAGTGTCGTCAGGTGAAATGGAAAGTATTACACAGGATAAGCTCTACCTTCACCCTCCTGTTTAATGTTGCAGGACCTTCCCGGCGCCTGCAGCATCACTGACCTGCATGACGCTCTGTCGCTGTCTGACGCTGGAGATCGAAAGCTGTTCATCATCGGTACCCACGTCAACAAGAACAGGGTGGAGCCGAGCCCCGGTGTCGAGGACGCTAGAGAGATGATCATCCAGATCGTCTCTGAGGGAAGATAAAACCACTATCATGGCCTTTATCATGGCTTTTGCCTGTTAGTGCTTGATAAAATTACTTTTTTTTTTTTGCACTTTCTGTTCACTTGACTGTGTTTTCACTACATCGTTTTGGCTTTTATTTATTATTTTCTAAGTCTTTTTGCTCTGATATGTGAGAGTTCGGTCTTTAAAGCGCTTCTAAACTTAAAGGTAATCAGTTCTAGTTTCTTGCTTTTTTGCCTATGATTTAAAGGTATTTCTTTACAACTCACTACTTTACCAAATAACTAAATAACAGAGGCGCTGTTGGCCTACAGAACATAAAAGTTTACCAAAGATACACATCTCATCTGCACTGATAAAGTTGTCATTTCCCACATTACACTTTGAATCATGGGAATTGTTCTCTGCACACATAATGTGACAATTTACTAAGAGTCCAGTCTTTTAAAGGGGTCATATTTTTGCTAAACCCACTTTTATTATTGGTCTTTGAAGTGGCTCATTTGGGTTTAAAGGGCCAGCGCTCAAAACGACCTGTCTCGAGTCATTACTCAGAAATAGGGTTGAAGATGGACCTGTGGAGTTGAATTAATGAAGAATTCAGACCCAAGCATAGCATTTACAGTTTATTGAGACCACAGGGAAATGTTTTAAAATGCATAATTCCATTTTTAAAAAAAAGCAAAATATCACTCCTTTAAGTCGCTGGTATATGACATGACTTCAGGGTGTTTGTTTTTATTTTTCCTGTAGTGACCTCTTTCTACCATTTGGGGTCGCTATTGTGTACGTGTGAGTGGTACTTGAATGAGATCTGTTTTTTACAGTAATTGTTTTCCGCAGACTGAAAACACACCTGGGTGACAGGATCTGTAAGTAATTAGAACAACTTTTGTTATTTACTGTAATAACCAGTCGTTTGTCAGGGGATTTCTAATAGATCACACCTATTTGTTTATGCAGGGGAGATGGAAATGGCTTTAACTGTTACACACTTTTATACAGTTTTGCTCTTTATCTTAAAGAGGAAATAAACACTACACGTTTTCTTAGCATCTTCCTCATGAGTGTGTTACAGTTCTGTTCTACATGTGTTTTTGTTCAAGTACTGTTTTTGTTTTTTTTATTTGATGAAATATGTTAACATCTGTGTGTTGTTTGGGGTAAACTGCAACTTTCTTGTGCACCATTTCATGTACATTAACCAACAAGTCATATATATTTTTTCTGTATCAAGATATTTCAACCAAATTTTTCACAAATGAACAGGTTTTTCACCCTTAAATAAACAGTTTACAGTACATTATTGTTGCATTTTTATTTTTTTTATTGAACACATGGTGCCATTTTTACGATAATAAAAATCTTATCTTGGAATGACGTGATAAAATCTCATCCTAACATAGCTGCTGATGTTTGTAGTCAGAGCACTGAGGTGCATCTGTGTTTGGAATCTGATCCAAACACACGGCGGCTGTCAGAAAAATACTGCAGACGTATCACTTTCCTCTTAACATCCTGCAGAGGAAGTCTTAAGACAGGAAGATGGATGGGTTGGGGCTGCTGACTCCAGTTTCAAGGAGTCCTCAGGTGTGGAGTTGGTTGCTAAGGACTCCCAGCGTCCCGACAACAGCGGGGGTTAGTGTGACACCATCAACAGGCAGACGGGCTGATCCTGCAAGCTGAGATGCTCTCTGGAAAATATGGTGAGTTTAATTCTTATTTAATGTGTGATATCACCTTTGGAAATGACTCTCATGCCTTTTATGTTTTGCTTCTTGCAGGTATTCAGCCCAGATTTGGACCATCAAACAGGTAAAGGACGACAATATGTGTGCAAATGGAACAAAAATGAGGTCAAATCATGATTACGAAGAAAAAGAAATGATGCAACATGTTGAAACCATATTCATTTTGTAATGTGCACAATCTGAAGATTATTATTCTGTGTGTGCGCCAGCGTTTTCATCATCACCGCCCCTTTGTGGTTTGATTGTTGGAAGTTTTTCCTCTTTTTTTATTGATCGGTGAGAGACTGAGTCAGAGCCAGGAGGAGCTGATACTGTTTCAGATCCAGCAAACAGGCCAAAAACTGCAGACCGGCTCCATGCTTCAGTGTCTTTCATCTTGGATTGTACTGAGACAGAAGTCCTGTTTAATATGGACTAGAACTACAAAAAACAATGATTAAAAATGTCAAAAGTAAATTAAATGAACAGTAAAACTTAAAGTCTAATTAAATGAGTTATGACAAACTTGCAGTAAAAACTCAGGACTCATCTACCATAGCAAAAGCTTAAGATAAATTATGATGAAATGAAAATTTTAAGGCAATCTTAACCCTCAAAGACCCAGCAGCCACTGGCAACCAAAACCATCTACTGAGCTAAACTGTTTGATAACTGTTGAACCACCTATCCTATCAATACATGTAAGTAATTGAGGTAAAACATTTTCATGATCATCATTTGGACGTTCAGAGGCTTTTCAGTGAATGTGGAAACGCTGTCATCCTCTCCAACACTGATTCACCAGTAAAACCCATGGAATTTAATAAATGACAGTAGTTGGAGACCCTTTTTCACATTCAGTTAATGATATATTTTGGTGAAAAATTCAGTTTTTCTTCATCTTTCTCTGTTTTGATATAATAACCTTTGAATTTACCCTGAGCTTTTATGAACATCTACATGATCAATGAATTAAGTTTAGGAAAATGCGTGATTTACACTGAAAAAATGGAAAATACAGAGGGTAATATTATAACAAATGGTGATAAAGTACTTAAGAAAGTTTAAATAGAGAGAAAAAAAATCATTTTGGAGTTTCCACAAAAGAAACATTGGGTCTTTATGAGTTACACATTTTCTGCTCTCTGACAACAGTTTTATGGATGTCTGGGGAGGCAAAAGTCATGATGGATTACAGTAGTTTGGACAATATCTGAGCAGAGATCCTAATAAATATAGTTACAGAGCAAAGAAAGGCTTCTTCATGTCTACAGTAATATGTATTCATTGTTCTTCACCTACATTTATTATGGTACTGTCTTCTGCATTTAACATTTTTCAGTGCAAATCATGTATATTCCTCCATTTAATTTTCTATATTTAATTTAGATGTTCATGAAAACTCAGAGTAAATTCAAAGTGTATTATATCAAAAGAGAAAACTGAAGAAAAAAAGCTACATTTTCAGTAAAGGTGAAGTAGTAAATTAATTTTGTTTCTTCACCTACCAACCCTTTTTTCATTTTTCTTTTTTGTTTCTTTCCCTTCTCTCAGCGACATATACTGACGTTAGAGCTGGACAAAAAATTAAATCTCATATCTTTTCCATGTTAGGCACAAATTGCAATTGTCATTATCTGTTAAAGTTATATGAACTGTAGACAAAAGCTGATTCAAAACATTCTCTACATGCAACATATGACTGGACAAATACATTTATAATTGGTTTATCACAAGAATTAATTTCTTTTAATTTCTGTTGATCAAAAAAAATGTCTCAACAAGGATGATCTCCATTTTGTCTTTTAGGCATTTTTCATGATTTTCAGAAACTAAAACTTTGATTTCTTGATTGAAATGGTCATGTTTGTGCACACAAACATGGCATTTGACTCCAGATTAACCTTAGCCTCCATGTGTTATACAATAAATATATGGATAGAAATATAGGATAAAGAATAAGATTTTTATTTTTTGTATAAATAGTGTGAAACAGTGAAGAGAACAATATTGCAATATAAAAGGATAATAGTGTAATCCAGTATAATTTCATGTACAGCGCAGTCCTAAATGTGTTCCAACACGACACTTGTACTTTACTTGAATATTTACACTTTCTAAACTTTGTTCTTTTACTTCACTACACCATTGTATAATATTATACTTTCTGCTTCACTACATTTGTCTCACAGTTGTAGTTACTTTTCAGATTATAATTTATCATCCCCTTTGTTTTCAATGGATTTAGATCTGAATGTAATAAATTGAGTTTGAATTTAACCCATAAAGACCTGGTGCTACTTTTGTGACAGTTCCCGAGTGTTATTTTTCTCTCTATTTAACCTTTCGTCAGTGATTTATCTCCATTTATTATGGTACTATCTTCTGCATTTAGCATTTTTCAGTGTAAATCACATATTTTCCTCTGTTTAATTTTCTATATTTAATTTAGATGTTCATGAAAGCTCAGAGTAAATTCAAAGTGTATTATATCAAAAGAGAAAACTGAAGAAAAAAAGCTACATTTTCAGTAAAATCTATCATTAACTGAACATAAACCCAGTGTCTCCATCCACTGTCATTGATCCAACTCCATGGGTTTTACTGGTGAATCAGTGTTGTAGAAGATGACAGTGTTTCCATGGTAACTACAGAGCCTCCGAACATCTAAATGGGTCACATGTGATGACCATGAAAAGATGACAAACTGTATTTTACACCAATTATTTACACGTATTGATAGGATTAGTGGATTAAACCGGTATTAAACAGTTTAGATCAGTAGATGGTTTTGGTTTCAGGTGGATGTTTGGGTCTTTATGGGTTAAAACATCCTACTATGTCAGTTAAATAAACCCTTTAAGAACCACCTTCAATTCACTGGAAAATACAGTGTCATAAAGTTGACAACAGACCTGTTTTCTGAGCTCATGACGAGTACAGGGTGGGGAAGCAAAATGTACAATATTTTGAGGCAGGGATTGAAAGACAGTGTATGACCAATTAGTTTATTGAAAGTCATGAGAATTTATTTGCCACAAGAAAATTTACATCATAGAAAATGTTTTTATTCTATGTGTCCTCCTTCTTTCTCAATAACTGCCTTCACACGCTTCCTGAAACTTGTGCAAGTGTTCCTCAAATATTCGGGTGACAGCTTCTCCCATTCTTCTTTAATAGTATCTTCCAGACTTTCTCGTAATAGTTTTGCTCATAGTCATTCTCTTCTTTCCATTATAAACGGTCTTTATGGACACTCCAACTATTTTTGAAATCTCCTTTGGTGTGACGAGTGCATTCAGCAAATCACACACTCTTTGACGTTTGCTTTCCTGATTACTCATATGGGCAAAAGTTTCTGAAAAGGTATGGATAATAGTGTTAGGTATGATTATGACATCAATATATGTTTGGTTTCAAAACAATTGACGTAGTGCCTGCTGAGAAAAAACAACTAAATGTTCATTGTAAATTTTGCTTCCCCACCCTGTAGATGTTTTAAAGGCAGTGCGATGTGACGGACATGTGATGATTTTATTTAATATGATGCATTGTTGTGGATTAAACAACCAACAGTTTGGGAAAATTGCACTAAAAGCATTTTTTATAGTTTAGAGTGTCTTAAGTTTTTTTTTGAGTATTTAACCATGGAGCCCTATACTACTTGCTTTTAGTGCAGTTTTCCCATACACACCTTTTATCATATTAATAACACTACATGTCCATATCTTGTGTGTTGGATGTAATTGTGAATAAGCAGATTTCTCTATTAATAGGCCGTATTTCTTTTCTTTGCTTCATTTTTTTCTTTTATTTTTTTTTCCTTTTCTTTTTTTTTTAATTTTACCTGTTTTGTTTTATGAGTACTTTGCTATTTTTTATTACTATCATTAAGTATGTTATGTAGGACCAGGAGTTCCCACTCCTGAGGGGGTGGGAAGAATGGGACATGCTTAGTGCCTCTGAACCTGAATATTCAAATGTTCAATGTAAGTTAAATCTGCACCAAAAAAAGATAAATAAACATGTAAATATAAATAAATAAATAAATACTAACAGTTTATAAAGCAGATGAAATGAGCTCAGTCTTGAATCCAAAAACACTAGAACAGGGGTGTCAAACTCATTTTAGTTCAGGGGCCACATTCAGCTAAAATTTGGTCTGAAGTGGGCCGAACCAGTAAAATAATAAGATAAGTATATATAAATAATGTCAACTCCAAAATTTTCTCTGTGTTTTAGAGTGAATAATGTCAAATTAAACAATGAAAATGTATACAACTACAAACTATCTTTTCAAACAATGTGAATAGCATGAGTAAACTGAAAAAATAAGTGTAATTTTAACAATATTCTGCCTCAGTTTATCATTTACACATGTACATTATAACTTGCAGATCACAGTGGATCTACAAACGCACAAAACATTTAATATCAGGCAGAATATTGTTAAAATTGTACTTTCTTCTCTTAAGACATTTCAGGTTGTTCATATTTGTTCAGGTTATTCACATTTTTTGTGCAATTATACTTTGTTTTCGTGTAAATATGTGAAAATATTTACATTTACAAGGAGAGAAATTTGGATTTGTGAGTATTTATAGATTATTATGATAGTATTTTACTGAATCCTGCCCACTTGAGATTGAATTGGTCTGAATGTGGTACCTGAACTAAAAGGACTGATAATATCTTAGTGTAATTTTTGCATTTCTCAAATTCATCCCAAGGGCCAGACTGGACCCTTTGGAGGGCCGGATTTGGCCCCCGGGCCGCATGTTTGACACCTGTGCACTAGAATGTCTGAATGCTTCTTTCACCTCTGCATATACACTTTGACATCAGTGTCTTTGGGTTTGATTAGTGGACATGTTGAGGTTTAAAGACTGAAACCAACTATAACTAAAGACCCGAGTTTTGAAATTTCACGTCTGCCAGAAAGTAGAAAACCCACTGGATGATTGCACGCTTCTCCTGAGCCGAAAGTCAGTGAAATATAGTGGTTTTTAATGTAGATTTGTGTTTTTTGTGTGTGTTATATTTCTTCTACAGGATCTTGGAACTGGCCCAGCACAAAACCTCAAAGACAGTTTGGGCTACGACTCCTTGGTGAGTCATTCAAACTTACGACTGTAAATAAAAATCTGATACCACGAGATGATCAGCACACGGCTCAGGAGAAAAACAAAACTCCACACGGTTGGTTTACAGTGGGGTCACATTATCGGAGCTGAAGGACGAGTCCCGTTCCAGCTGTTACATCACATCAGATCACATGTTTGTTTATTGATCAGTGTGAAACCGACTCCAACAGAGAGGGAGCCTCTGTGGTCAGTGTTTCCTTTCTTCGGCGCAATTTCTCTAAACGAGATAATGAGGCATAATTAAAGACAGATGTCCGGTTCGCTCTGAGTGTGCGGTTAAAGGGCGACACAATGGAAAAATGAACCTCAGGCTACGTTTTCATTTAATGCATCTCTCATTTTTTAATTTGCACAATTGGAAAATATTTATCCTGTGTCTGTATCGAGGTTCTAACAGCTTTGCATTAGTCATTATTTGTTTTTATTTTCCTTTCATTTTGAGTTTTTGTTTTTAATTTCAGTTTTACTTAATTTTCTTTTTTTTTTTTTTTTTTAAATTATTATTATTTTCTTTTTTTTCATTTGGAAAGACATTTTACAACAGACAACTAAGCACATTTGTATACCATGTCTGAAAAAATCAACAATGGTAAAGCCTGAAATTTTACATACACGTTACATACAAGTTCTCTGTTTAAAAACAAAACAAAGACAACTGTTCTTAAAGTAAGTTCCCCTTGTTTTTTGGGGTTTTTTTGTTATATTTTTTAATCATACCTTAGAACAAAAAGATGTCACATTTTTCTCTTATTTTCATTATTCTTATTGCAAAAACCAGTAGTTTTACCAGTCTAAAATCTCAATTTTTCATGTAGTTTGTTTTTTTTTCCTAACCCCTTTAGCCCTATCAGCCCACCCGCAGGCCGAAAAAATTATATTAATATTCATCTTCTATAAAAATATAATAAATGAGAACAATGAATGTTTTTTTTTAACTTTTGCTCCAAGTTTAGATCCTAATGTTAATAAAAGTACATCAAAAGTGTATTTTAGTGCAAACTTTAATGTTCAAACATGATTTTTAATCTTTGTGGGGTGAAATATATGCTATTAAAAATCTCCGACACAAACAATTAATTTATGCATATCATTGTCAATCCAGCCGAAAAAAAAACAGGCAAGGATAAAAAATTCTAATTTCTCATTTAGTTTGTTACAGTTTACTCAGGCATAGTAATAGATACTATATTTTAGACAATGGGAATAGATTCTGTGAGGTCTGTAAATGTCCATAGACACCAAGAACATCCACATGAACCTTGTTATTGGGAAGTAATTCTTCATTTACTTTGGGTATGTCTTTTTAGGCGTTTTTCCCCTGAAAATATGGTCAGGGTTAAACAGGTTAATATGGGGAATCATTTTAGTTTTAATAACTTCTTAAAGCAGGTTTGCTGTTTTAATTTAATTGTTTAAGATAAGATATGATTAAACTTCATTGATCCATCAACAGGGAACTTCACCGGTTAAGGCAGCAACAGGATAAAGAGCATGAAAATATGCATGCATATGACAGTACTAAAAACAAACAATGCAATACAATCCAACAGGTTTGCAGTAGCCATTATTCATTTTCCCTTTGACTTTTGACCGTTTCATGTTGACTTTTTATTTTCAATTTCAGTTTTGCTTTATATTTAGAGTAATTTTCCTAGTTTTCATTCAATTTTTGTCTTTTATTTTCTTAATATGGGCAATCATTTTAGTTTGCTGTTTTAATTTAGTTGTGTAAGTTAAGATAATCAGTCTGTCTTTATTTTAATCAATCTTTATTTCAGATTCAGAGGTCCATATAAAAAAATAAAAAAAAACATAACTGAACATAAGATACGATGAAACTTTGTTGATACCACACCAGATAAAGTCACTGGTTATGGCAGCAACAGCATAGTGCATGAAAATGTGCATAAAAAAACTAACAAACGATATAAAAAAATAATGGTAATAAAAGTCTAGGCTATATACATATTTATATAAGAAGTAGAATCACAGTAGTATGTCACAATTTATTATCTTGGTTCATATTTTCAATTTAGGGGAATTTATGAGAGGAAAGGCGAGAAAAATAGTTTTAATAAAAGCTCAAAACCTAAAAATGTGTTTGTTTAGGATGGATGAACCTTAACAGATGTGTTTCAGTGTCTTACATTCTATGGTTATCTATGAAATCAGCTGATGATGATAGAAACCTAACACATTTTCTCTATAATTTTGGGATTACATGGATTTTTTTTTTTTTTTTTTTGGTACAGCCTCATTTCTTGTTTTTATTCCAGCTAATAAATCTGTTTTTTCACATCTTGTTTTTGTCAAATAGTTAGTTTTTATGATCTGCACTATTATTTTCATCATCTCCGATCTGATTGTTGGAAACTTTCCTTCTTTTTTTTTTTTACTTCCATCGTCCAGTGACAAGCTGAGTTGGGGTAACCAGGAGCCCATCCGGCCCATCTCCTCTTCAGCGCTCGGAGCTGTTCCAAGTACAAGAATCCAATACCTGTCCAAGAACAAAAGAGACTTCTCAGCATGGGAGGACCACTGGAGGTAACTGCAGCCCGTCTGCACCCCCCACCCCTTAAACATTATTGATGACTCTATCAAAGAAGCATGAGAGGACTTCTGTTTGTGTCGACGCTACACAACCTCCGCGTGTTCAGCCGCATCGACATATTAGTGGAAATGTTTGCGAAGCTCAAGAGTAATGACATTTTTCCCTCTGATGCTTTTGATGCCGAGTCGATTCAGGAAGTAGAAACTGTAAAGTGATGTTCGGGAGCAGTGCCAGCAGGTGCATTCCGGTCGGAGGCGGTCGCCCATGGGAGCTGTCAGACTGTGTTAATGGAGGACAAAATGTGATGATACTTACTGCTCCTCAGGCTTTTATTTTGACATGTTCTTCCAACAGCTGTCACATTAAGAGCACAGTAACATGCACTGTAACTCAATCAGGAGCCCACACAGGAAGTCCAGCCCCACAGTAAACATGACTTTACTGTAATTGAAGACGACAGCATCACCTGCAGATTTGGTTTAAAGCAGATTACATTCAGTATAATTTGTAAAGACGAAGACATAATCAGTTTATTTGATTATTTTATTAGATCTATTAGTTCACTGTCAACTAAATCTATACATATTCTGAGGTCATTAAGCTGTTCACATCACATCAGTCATTCAAGAAGAACAGAAGAGTTCAAGAATAGTCCAGTTTCAAAAATAGCACTTTTTTTTTTCAACACAAACTGTATTTGCAGAAGTATTTTGGATTTTATAAAATATTCACATTGAGGTTATGCAGATACATTATATTTTGCATGTTCGCTGTTGCTCTTACACTGCAAAAAATCAAAGTCTTACCAATGTATTTTTCTCATCTCTAGTCAAAATATCTCATCACACTTCAAAATAAGACATAATCGCCTAAGAGTAACTTTTCAGTGAGGTATAAGAACTTATTTTTAGACGATAGATCTTGAAAATCTTATTTCAAGAAATCTTAACAAGATAATTTTCACTTGTTCCATTAATAGTTTTTATTTATTTATTTATATTTTGCTTAATTCAAGATTTTTTTTTGCTTAATTCAAGCAAAAAAAATCTGCCAATGGAACAAGTGAAAATTATCTTGGTAAGATTTCTTGAAATAAGATTTTCAAGATCTATTGTCTAAAAATAAGTTCCTATATCTCACTTACAAGTTACTTTTCAGGTGATTATGTCTTATTTTAAGTGTGATGAGATATTTTGACTGGAAATGAGAAAAATACACATGGTAAGATTTTGATTTTTGCAGTGTAAAGTTGGAATAATTTTGTTTTCGGACACATTCCTCTTTTTTTTTTCCTGTTTATACACATCAGTAATCCCCTTTGACCTGGTGCAATGGTCACATATTTAGTCCCAGTTACACTTTATCAAGAATAAATCACATTGTTACAGTCATTTTATGAGAAGAGGTGAAATATTATATTCCAACAACAGTGTATGTTACATTATAAGACTTCTGTTTTTCTTGTGAGCTCTTCTAGGACTCGGTAGATAAAGTTTATTTTATTACAGCACCTTTAAGTTAAAATAAAACTGGAATTTGGATTTGCTATGTTACCCATCTGCCAAATATATGCTTTCACATTAGATCTAAAAGTGCATGTGGTGGAATAGTTCAATGGGGATGGCATAAATCTCATAAACCAGGACACATATACTGTAGAACTAGAGGTTTACTCCGAGAGGTCGTAGTCTCTTCTTCCTGCTCCTAAACCCTAAACAAACCACTAATTACACTGGGTTGCAAAAAAATGTTTTTTGCAAGTCGTCTAGGTTTTTTTCAACTGAATTAGGACCATTTTGCACCGCTAAATCCAAAAATGACATCTGTTTTTCTCAATCAGGTCAGGTTTTTTTGCTAATTTGATTTTGAAAAATTTGATCTTCTCACAAAATTGATTATATTTTTGTGACTTTATCAGTTGATTTTTTTATATAGTTCTCACCCAAAATAGGTTTTAAGAGAAAAAAAATCATTTTCTAACAGGATTCCTGTTAGGTACAATGGTGTATTCACCGCAGATGTAGCAGAATACGTCAGGCTTATTTTTGCAAGATCTTCTAGTGGAAGCCATTTCATTCACCTGTAATATTAAAAAAAACAATCATAAATTGGCAAAAGTAAAATCTTCAGAACTCGTTTATTGCAAGAAATATGAAAGAATTTTGTATCATATGATGTGAAAATGCCCATAAATGTAAGCAAAAATGTTAAAAAGCCAATATGTAGCGTAGTTCAGAAAGTTGACCTGATCGAGCAAAATTAATGTGATTTTTGGATTCAGCACACCGAAATTATCCTAAATCAGCTCAAAAAACTTAAACAATAAATTTGTTGTTGACCAGTGTAATCATCTACATTTTCCAGTTGGTGTCACTGCTTAGTGTAATTGACTGTTACAGTGTTAACAATGTTAAAGAAAGAGATGAATACTGCCAGATTCCACCCTTTATTTCTTTTTATTTGCTTCAGAATGTGTTGTGTGTGTTTGTCTGTGACCTACATCTTATCCTTCTGCCAAACTTTTTGGAAATCGGCGCTGTCATTTTTGCGTAATCTCGATGGACGGGCACATACTTGAGTTGTAACCGGCTTTAACACAAGATAAAGATTTGAAACCTTTAAGTGCTATTCTATTTATTTATTTATTAAAACAGCTGGAAACTGTAGCTTTAACAAAGACCAAGCAGAAGTGGTTTGGAATTAGTTTGGTTGGTTTTGGTTTGGTTGGAATTGGTTTAGAGTATTTTCAGAGTAGCTGTAGGCTGTTGGTCGTGTTTTATTTTTTTGCACAGTGGTGGATTTCTGTGGTGCAGAGAAATCATCTCTGGCAACACAAACAACACTTGTTTATGGGATCATTTCAGAATCAGAATATTATTGGGTGTTGCAGTCGCTCCATTCACAAAGAATAAAAAGTAGCAGGAAAGAATTCTCAATACAACAGAAACAGAAAGAAATATATAAATATAGGCTACATAAAGCTCTAAATGTACATATTTATTTATTTATTTATTTATTTACCTACTACTTTATTCAGACACAAAGCAATTTGTACAATATGTGATGGATGGATGATAGATGGATGGACAGAGGGAGAAATTCAAGTATTCAGCAGCTTTGCATACAGCACAAGAAGACAAAAAAACAGACAGAACAAAACAGGCAGGTTAGTAACCAGGTTGACAATAAGGTTAGTATATACTCTAAAAAAACTTGCTGTACAAAACAGTAAATAAAAGACTTCTAATTTAAAAATCTGTAGAAAACTAAATGTATATATGTATGTATATTATCAGTATGATAATTAAAGAAATATACATAATAAGTTTGCAAAAACAGAGTTGTGTGTAATTCTAATTATATGGGTATTAGGTGGAATTAAACAGTCTGATGGTCACAGACGGGAATGATTTCCTGTGTGGTTCAGTGGTGTATCTGATCTGGGTGGAATCAGTCTCACTCAACATGCTCCTGTGACTGTCATGGAGTGAGTGTGTGGAATTGTCCAATATTGTTTTCATTGTTCATTGTTGTTTTTTTGGTCTTTTAATGAGATTTGTTGACAAGAAGAAAAATGTAGAATATCAACAGACAACTTGACTTCTGGACGCCACATTTTAAACATTATCCCTTTGATGTCAGAGCCCAGTCAAATGTTCCACAGACGACATCTAATAGTGGACACGTGTCACTCCATAGTCTCGAGTAAGTGTTTAACAACATTTCTGTATTTTTGAGCACTGGAGACATTTTCCAGTCTCAGCTCTTTGTGTTGCTGCGTCTCCATTGTTCTTTACCGCCCCCCCCCCCCCCCACACACACACACACACACACACACACACACACTTCGCCTTCCCCCTGTTTGAGACATTCTTTAGTCCCAGACACACAACACAATGTGTAATGGATGTGGTAATAACTTCCATTTTCCTGCAGGATGGAGGAGGATGCGAGCGTCTTCAGGAAGACACGCCATCCTTCCTCCAAGGCGTCCCAGTACGAGCGCATTGTCCGCTTGTCAACGCCCAGAACCAGGAGTCGCAGCTCCCAGGAAACAGGGTGAGAACCACAACGCAATCACTTAAGTGAAATCTAATGAGAAACGCAAAACACCACATTCAGAAATGAAGCGGTAGAACAAAGTTTAGTTCAGGCCGCATTCAGTGGAACCAGTAACATAATAACATAATAACCTATAAATAATGTCAACTCTAAACTTTTCTTGTTAAAAAATGTATGCATCTATAAACTATCCTTTAAAAAATATGAATAATATGAACAACCTTAAGCAACCTTGAATTCCTTAAGAAAAGTAAGTACAGTAATTGAGTGAATGTTTTTTTTGTTTGTTGTTAGTTGGTTTTTGGAAAACTGGAAAATTGGACATGCTTATACCTGTGCTGAGAGGATATGTACAGGGTGGGGAAGCAAAATTTACAATGAACATTTAGTTGTTTTTTCTCAGCAGGCACTACGTCAATTGTTTTGAAACCAAACATATATTGATGTCATAATCATACCTAACACTATTATCCATACCTTTTCAGAAACTTTTGCCCATATGAGTAATCAGGAAAGCAAACGTCAAAGAGTGTGTGATTTGCTGAATGCACTCGTCACACCAAAGGAGATTTCAAAAATAGTTGGAGTGTCCATAAAGACTGTTTATAATGGAAAGAAGAGAATGACTATGAGCAAAACTATTACGAGAAAGTCTGGAAGATACTATTAAAGAAGAATGGGAGAAGTTGTCACCCGAATATTTGAGGAACACTTGCGCAAGTTTCAGGAAGCGTGTGAAGAAGGAGCGTGTAGAGAAAGAAGGAGGACACATACAATAAAAACATTTTCTATTATGTACATTTTCTTGTGGCAAATAAATTCTCATGACTTTCAATAAACTAATTGGTCATACACTGTCTTTCAATCCCTGCCTCAAAATATTGTACATTTTGCTTCCCCACCCTGTATACTGAAAATATGCCCCAATAAAAAGGTTATTAACTAGAAAAAAAGAAAAATAAGTACAATTTTTAATAATATTATGCCACTTCTCATTTAGACATGTGCTTTGAAATTTACAGATTGCAGTTTTACAGATATACTAAAGCCTAAAACATTTAGTAATATTGTTAAAGTTGCACTTATTTCTCTTAATTAAGATATTTCAGGTTCATATTTGTTCAGGTTATTCACATTTTTTGTGAAAGGATAGTTTGTAAATGTAAACATTCTAATGTCATTTAATTTTTTTTTTAATTGAAATTTTTTACACATATTTGACAAAACAACAAAAAAACGAACAAACCAGCATTGCTTGGGTCCATTACACATATTTCAGTACATTTGCTTTATCAAGTCTTTCCACCATTCTTAGCTCTATAAACGGTCCCTTTGTTCCACTTTTTGTCCATTTGACCTTATTGTAGTCACTGTCTTTGAGTCACCCTTTCCAGTTTGTGTATATTCCATCAATAATTGCTATCCACTGGTCCTGTGTTGGTGATTCTGTCTTTCCCCAGTTCCTTGTGATAGCTTTTTTGCAAGCTACTAAAAGTATCTTAACCAAGTATATGTCGTTTCCCACTACATTTCCATCAGATAAGTTAAAAAAAAATACAGTACATCACAGCACATTGGAATCTCATACCCCATTATTCGTAGTAGTGGATGTTTGGTGTATCTTCCACATATTAAGCCAGTCAGCATTTGTAACTTCCGTCATTTAAATTTTTACACTAAAACAAAGAGAAAAATTTGGAGTTGTCATTATTTACAGGTTTTTATGACAGTATTTCACTGGTTTGGTCCGGTTGAGATCAAATTAGTCTGCATGTGGCCCCTGAACTAAAATGACTGACATCCTTGAGGGTTAATATGTTCATCGTCGTTTTTGCATTTCACAAATTCACCCCATGGGCCAGATTGGACCCTTTGGCAGTCTGGTTTTGGCCCACAGGCCTTATGTTTGACACCCCTGTTGTAGGTTTTCTGCAGGTCCTTAACAAGTCTTAAATATCTTGATTAAATAACAGAGGTGCAAGTAGCAAAAGTGAGTTCAACCATTTTTTTATTCAACAGAATGAAGACTGTGAACAACAGTAGGTCTAATATTGCACTTCATATTTTGACATTTGATTTCAGATTGTCATATTTTTCCTGTGGATTATGTACACAAAACTAACACTGATAGACCTATTTAGAGGACAGAGTGAAAACATCCTCCATAATTAATAATGAATGAACAAATGGTCTATTTTCTGCTAGGATTCACCCACTGCAATTCTTTTGTCCATGGTCGACACAGTATTTCACTGATTTTGCCCATTTAGACAAAATCTTATTTGCAAATTTTATCTAATTTATTCATCTTTTAATTTATCTTCCTCGAAGTGAGTCAAGCTCTTGTTCATGAGTCCACATTTCTGATCCTCAAAATATTTAATCCCACTGCTTTTTATTTTACATTTGCACTTAAATAACCAGCTCCCTGTAATAACTCCTACATTAATCCTACTACGGCATGAGATCACATATAAACTCCTCTAAATCTAGGAAGGTACGGCAAGGCAGGTTTATTTATATAGCACATTTCATGCACAAGACAATTCAGTGTGCTTTACATAAAACATGAAAAGCATTACAGCATGGAAGCAATAAAAAGTATAGGCATGAGAGAAACAAACAAACAAAAATCTGATAAATAGATAAAACAGACAAGCAGATAAAACAGATAAAAACTTTTACCCGCAAATATTAAAAGGAAAAGATATATGTATGTGTCTTTATTTAGGTGGGACAGTGCACATTAATGAACACATTCACACATTCCATTTCAGTATAACATGTAAATATGCCGGAGTTAGCGTCAGTGTTAATTTTCATCCGTGGTCCCCACATAATAAACTAGAAAAGCATTCGGAGAGCGCAGAACTCCGCCAAGACAGATCAGTGCCCCCCCCCCAATCACCACCAAAATTTAATCATTTGTTCCTTGTGCCAGTATCAACATTTCCTGAAATTTACATCTAAATCTGTCCATAACTTTTTGAGTTATCTTGCACATGGACAGACAGACAAAGCAATGCCGGCAAAAATATAACCTCCTTGGCGGAGGTAATAGTAGAGATCCGTGCAATACAGAGTATGTTGTGTCATGTATTTGATTGTTATTACCTCCGCCAAGGAGGTTATGTTTTTGCCAGGGTTTGTTTGTTTGTCTGTTTGTCTGTCCGTTAGTGTGCAACATAACTCAAAAAGTTATGGACAGATTTTGCTGAAATTTTCAGGGTTTGTTGGAAATGGGATAAGGAAGAAATGATTAACTTTTGGGGGTGATCCGGAAGAAATCCTGGATTCTGGATCACTTTGAAATTTTCGTTAACATTGTGGTAAATGGGGCCAAAATTTTCGTTTCCCAATATCTCGCTTAATTATTGACCAAAACTCATGAAATTTAACTCAGGAATTGACAATTGGGTCCTCTATCACATTTCAAAGGCTGATCCGGATCTGATCCAGAAGGCGGATTTTATCTCAATTTATATAAAAAATGGGGGTGCCCTTACTTTTTGGCCTACTGTGCCTTTAATATTAAAGGTAGAAATTTCTGACAAGCGCCATCATGTAGCTCAGTCAGTTCCGCATCGGGAGTATGCCACCGGATTTCATGTAGCTTTAATACTTAAGGAGCTAGATCCAGAAGAAAACCGCCATTACGAGAAATGTGATTTTCGTGAATAACTACTGAACTAATAAGGATATAATTATGAATCCAGTTGCTAATGGTATGTTTTCATGGTCAAGGAATCTTAAAATATAGGTAAAATAAATATGGGACTAATATTTATGGTGGAAATCACAATATGGGGGAATTGTGCAAATCTCATGCAATTTGACTCAGGGATTTACAATGGGGTGTTCTATCAAATGGCAAAGACTGATCCGGATCTTTCAAAAAGTTATGGACAGATCTGGATGAAAATTTCAGGAAATATTGATACTGGCACAAGGAACAAATGATTAAATTTTGGTGGTGATCGGGGGGGGACACTTATCTGCCTTGGCGGAGGTCTGCGCTCTCAGAGTGCTTTTCTAGTTGTTTTTTTTAATTTAACGTTTATTTACGCAGGTTGGACCCAATGAGATGGGAGATCTCTTTTTCATGGGAGACCTGGCCAAGTCAGCAGCGATACAGTCACATCTGTGCAGTTTTATAATAATAAAAGCATTTGCAAACATAGAAAAAAAAAGCATATACAATCAGTCGAAACATTTACAGACCAAGTCTTGATTCCAGAGATTAAATGCTGTCTTTAAAATCTGTAAAATGAATCAGTGATTAAAGATTCTCCAGAAAAGGTCTCAAAAAACATTCAGTCTAAATGTCTAATGTTTTTAATCAACACTAATGCATATTTTATTTGTATAAAATAGAGGTTTATGGAGTATAACACACAGAACGCAGCCAAGAATAACAAACTATATCAAGTGAAACATCATTTCTATATTGTTGTTGAAACTATAGTTTGTTCACCATCACCACAATGTACTCCTCCAGAATTTAGTTTGAAAGATATCCTCAACATACTTCTATGTCACCAGTGGTTTTTGTCTAAATCTTTTATTTTCCCTGAGGGGGTCCACATACAGTATACGAGCCAAACTCTATGCTCGAATCATGACAGAATATCATATTTAATCTAAAGAAAAGGCTCCAGGCATCTCGAGGCTCAGGTCCAACACTAATGTCTCCAAACTGCTGGAGGAAGCCAGCCTTTGGACATCTGTTATTTCAGTGTCAGACTGCGGGAGACCAAGGATCGGAGACAATAGAGCTCATTGTCCAAAGTTCAGGACCCCTGGGACGATCGCAGACAGCCACGGAAGTCTTTTTATAAAACCTGAACACAGCAGAAGAAAAGCACCGACTCATCCAGGGTTTACTTTTTAATTCACTGTAATAACGGAGATGGTTTTATTTGCGATTAAAAACCTGGACGACACTAATCACTGTTTTCACGTCCTAGTTTAAAAAGTAATTATCATCAAGGCACAAAATGTAATCCTCTTACCATGTTTCACCAAAACCAAAATCTAAATCAGGTTCTAGTGACACAATTAAACAGATTTAAGGACAAAGAACATGTACAGGTTCATTAGAAATCAAACAAAAACCCCTGGCTTGAGCATAAAGAAATATTTATTTATTTATTTATTTATTTATTTATATACATAATGTTTCGGTTCTCAAGAAGTAGTTGATTTTTTTTAATATACCGGTATATATTTTACATGTAAAAATTAATGTCTGGATTATTTTTTCAGTTCAAAACCAAAACATAATTGCTGATATTTACCCATTTTCATGCATATGTTGGTGTTTTCTTCATATAATGACAGTTTTCCTCAACTTAAAAATGTCTTGCCTACTAAATATATCACTTTATGTATAATATAATTAAATTCTTGCCAATATACATCCCTAACTCTGACTGAAACAAATGTTTTTTCTAGTGTGCATTGTTGTGGCATGGGTAATGTATATATCATGAAATTGTGTACATTAATAAATTCAGTATATTGTATTAGATTTATATAAAATGACCATATGGATAGGCCAGCAAACAATTTCACATTTAAATTAAAGCAGTAATAACAAACTCACAGCATAATAGAATATGATCATACCATAATATCACATTTTTGAAAAAGTACTGCCTGTATCTGTGCCTTTTATGGAAGTGTTGATCATCAGTTTTATTCTAAAGCTGCCTTAACCAAACGTAAATTAAAGACCCAAAATAGGTCATAGAGCTATTTTTACGGGGTCACCACAACAATAATATGAAATATGAATTCATTACCTGAATTAAAATAGCAGAAGAGTATTCTCTGGAAAGGTTTTTTTTTTTTTTTTTTTACCGTTTATGTATATGTGAAATGCAGAAAATGACAAAACTATATAACGACGTAAAAGAGGCAACAACAAAAACATAACATAATAAGATGCAAAGAAGAGACTTTCTGACACTTCTGAAAGTTGGAGAGTCAGTAAAAATGTAGACATGGCAATAATTTAAGATATATTTCTCTAAATTTCAGTCCTAAGAAGACATAAAATACATTTTCAGTGGGCTTGAGCCAAAAAAGTTTGGGAACCACTGACTTTAAGAATAAAATTTAACAAAAAAAAAAAAAAAAAAAAAAAAATACAGCATGATAAGGAATCAGAGCTTAATATAATGTGAAAATATAATACAGCATCCATACTAGAACAATGTTAATTAACCCATAAAGACCCAGTGCTACTTTTGTGGCAGTTCCCAAATTAAGGTCTCTCTCTATTTAACTCTTAAGTGATTTATCATCATTTATTATAATATTACGCTCTGTATTTTGTTTTTTCCACAGTAAATCATGTATTTCCTTATATTTAATTTCCCACACGCAATCTAGATGTTCTAGATGAAAACTTGGTGTAAATTCAAAGTTGTTATATCAAAACAGAGAAAACTGAAGAAATGTGCCTGTTTCAGCAAAGATATCAATATCTGAATGTAAAAATAAGCATTTCCATCCACTGTCATTCATCCAACTCTGTGGGTTTTACTGGTGAATCAGTGTTGTAGAAGATGATGGTGTTTCCACATTCATTTTGGAGCCTCTGAACATCCAAATGGGTCATACCTGCTGACCATAAAAAGCTGACAAACTGCATTTTACACCAATTATTTCCATGGATTGATATGATTAGTGGATCAACAGGTAGATGCTTTTGGTCACCAGTGGATGTTTGGGTATTTATG
This sequence comes from Sphaeramia orbicularis, assembly GCF_902148855.1. NCBI lineage: Eukaryota > Metazoa > Chordata > Actinopteri > Kurtiformes > Apogonidae > Sphaeramia > Sphaeramia orbicularis. The sequence continues at coordinate 16,847,426 of NC_043966.1, forward strand.
GGTTGAATATACTCTTAAAAATGATGCATATTTGTAGTTTACTCTGTAATACAGGTCAGTACAGATGATTTTAGCGCTGTTGTGTGTGTTTGTTCCTCAGGCCTCCTCATACACCTCAGTGTGAGAATAACTGTCCAATGTGGCACGTTGATCCCAAACTGAAAACCACTGTGATCACACCCCGACTGCTGCAGCTCTCCAACCCCAAAATGAACCATCCAGACTTTCAGAGCAACCGAGAGGTCAGATCCATCCTTGTGTTTGGGATTTACATCTGGTATTTTGTGTTCTTGTCACTCACATACTGTACTTTGTGCTTTATCCCAATATTCACCTACTCCTTACCCAGGGATTTTCTAGTCTTTACATGACTTACACTTTATGATGCAATGTCATGCATGTGCAATAACCCTGTATAATTTTTTAAAATGTTTTAATTTAACCGTTATTTTACCAGGTTGTTCCCATTGAGATGGGGATTTCTTTTTCAAGTTAGACCTGGCCCAGACGGCAGCGATACAGTCACATCATTACAGTTTTACAATAATAGAAGCATTTGCAAACATAGAAAAAAAACATATACATTGAATCAAAACATTTACAAACCATTTACAAATCTTGATTCCAGAGTTTTAACTCTCTTTAAAATGAGTCAAAGGAATCCTTGTTTGTAGATGGAGCTCAGACTGAAGCTTGTTTCAGGCATTTGGAGCAGAAAACCAAAAGCAGTTTTTTTCTAATTTTCTAATTCAGTCCTTATATTTGGAACAAATAGTTTCAAAGTGTTCATTGAGCGGAGATTGTAATGTATAATGTGAATTATGTGCAATAATCCTCTAAAGTTCACGCAAAATCCTCTGTTCTCGCAGTAACAATGCAATATTTATTCAATATTTATACATATATATGTACTGTTTTATAGACTTGTATACATACAGTTAATATTGTGTCTATTTATATTTTGTCTGTTTTTATTTTATTTTTCCTTTAGTTCTATTCTTATTTTACTTTTTGTAAAATGCTAGATTCCATTTTCTTATTTTACTTTTTAGTTTTTGTAGTTTTATATTTGCTCTATTCTTATTTTCTTACATAGTTTTTTTTATTCGTATTGTTCTGCGAGTATCACTCTAATTTCATTGCACACACAATGACAATAAACACTATTCTGATTCTGATACTGATGATGACATGCTCAGAAAATGATCTCCTGTACAAACTCTGAACTTCTCCACCGCTTTGTTCCTTAGAGTGCGTCCGTCGTTTCTTTCGCCTCCAGAACGGCTCGGATCTCAAAGCGTCTGGTCCAGCTGTCACTGCCCAGACTGAGGCAGAGCAACATCTGTTATGAGCTGAGATGTCCGGAGGAATCCATCTGGACCGTAAGACCATCCACTCACTGATTTCTCTTCATTATTAACATCATCTCATCACAGAGTTTTTATTTTGTAATCACTCAAAACATTTCAGTAATTATTTTAATAAAACTCCACAGGATCAATAACAGTAATGGATCATTACCATTTTGGATCATTCTTATAAAATAGTCTTGGAGGCGGCTGAGTGTCTCAACATCACACAGTCAATTAAGATGTTTTCCAGCTGTTGAAGTATTTCTGTCATAAACTATAAAGCTCCCATAATTTTTTCACATAATTATGGGAGTTTCCAATCATTTTCTGCCAAATGACTATTTAATGTATTGTATATTCGCACGCAATGGCAGGATTTATTTCATCAGCCGTTAATTTTTGAGATGTGTTTTTATGTATTTATGTTTCTGGTTTGTGTTTTGGTAAATCTGATGTCATTAATCATTTGTGTGTCCATTTAAAAAAAAAAACAGGTTTCGAGGGCGGCGAGGAGAGCCACAGCGAGCGAACGTGTTGAACTCCTCGCAACACCGAAGCAGCTTTCCAAAGACTACATCCCTTCACGAGAACCAGAGTGGCACCCGAGGCAAAGCCTGAACAGCTGAGAGGCCTTCGACAACTCCACAAAGTGAGTCACGATCCAGTCTGTGCAAACTGGAGTCTCAAACATGAAGCTGGTTTGTGATCACCTTTAAAGATTAGACTTATGAAGCATCAAACCTTATTTAATTTTCAGATTCCTATTTGATAGTTTTCTACTTTAACCCTTAGGGGTCCACGGTCCCGGCCCCTCTGACTGAATCACATGACATTTTCAACATGTCGTAGCGTAGGAAGTCGATCATGCAGTTGCATTCGAAAGTGTAGACTTGAAACACTCTCCCACTTTTTATTTGATGTTGATAAAGCAAATACACCTGGAGATATGATGTTTTGAAACCAGAGCAAACAAACGTGAATAAAAATATGAAACTGAGTTGGGGGGAGGCATTATATTTTTGTCCTTTTTCAAAACGGATAAAAACAGGCCAAAGCTGCGGATTCTAATCCACAGACTGCATTAGCATTACAGGTAAGGGTGAAAATGACCCCCACCTGAACCAGATGCGGAAACCGGGAGGACCGGAGGGGGGGGACTGGAGAAAACGCCTATGTAAAGATATGCTTTTATTTTTTATTTATTTCATTTATTTCATTCATGGCTGTGCCTTTCATCAGCAAACATTCAATAATCATCAAGTAAACAAACATGTACACACCCATGCTCGAAAAGCAGCAGGATGAAGAAAATCTTATATTTCCTTCCCCCTTCTAAATAATAATAGCCTTAATGGTTAGCCAAACACAACTAGCTATAAAATCATACTGTATACAGTCAGACAAACCAACTAAATACATCCAAAGATAGTACAAAATGAATACAAAACCAAGTGCAAAACTACATGTCCAGAAAGTACAAAACATAAGTAAATATAAACCTGATAAAATGATGCAAAAACATCTTACCAGTCCAAAATAAGTAAATAAATATGTCGCAAAATGCAAAAACAAATACGAAGCCAAATGTAAAACTTATAACTGTTCATATAATCTCATTGTTCTGTCTTTATACACTTTTTTCAGTTGGAATATGTTTTTACAGTCCTTCAGCTCATTATAAAGAGAATTCCAGAGTTTATGTCAAATATTTGAGTATAGTTTTAATTTATTACAATTTTAACTTTATATACCTAATATTTGGAACCAATATTCACTTTTAAAGTCTTTGAAAAGGTTCGTTAAGCATCTTTGTGTTATTTATGCAAAAAATTATATAAATTTTTTCAAATTGGATTTTTTAAAATGTTTTTTAGCCTTTTATGTTGATATAGTAGGTTAAAATGAAAAAATAATAGACATATGAGAGAGATGAAGTTGTGCTGAAAAAAAGATACCAAACATGGGTATAGTAAACATTTCTTTACAGAGTATATAAAGGCAAAATCAAAAGTACTCAGAAATGGCCAAAATAGGCTCACACCCCTAAGGGTTAATGGGTTATAAAACTATATTACATGCATTGATTTTTATTTCATTTTCAGATTCCTATTTATTAATTTCTCTACTTTTAAGTGACAAAGTGGGAAAAAATCATGTAAAATAGTAGTGAATAGTATTTAAATGAGCAAACTAAATTAAAACAAAAAAGAAGTGTTGCATATATTTTCATTTTAAGCCCATTACTTCAGTGTGAACCCTGTGTAATGTCTGTTTTTCTGCAGTTCTATTGAAACCACTGATTTATGTCATGATGAAATATTTCTGCTTCAAACCACAGACATTTCTGGCAAAGTCTGAGCACAGAACATGACTGATGTTAGGTCTAAGAAGCCCAATTTATATAGTTTTTTCCTTTGAACTTTTACTGGATTTATTTTTTATTATACCCGTGTGCATTAATCCTCACATACTGGCTGCATAAATATACAGGACATCTTTTTTTTTTTTTTTTTTTAGATTCAGTGTGTAATTAGATTTCTAAAGAGACTTTTCACCCAGCGGTTAAAACTCCAGAAGCGAAACCCTGATGTATCCATGAGTAAATATTTAAAGCATCGCCTCATTAGGAAACATCAGTGTGTGTGTGTATTTACCAAAACCTTTACAGAAGCTTGTTTCCCCTTTAAGCAGTCACGCCTGATTGAAAATACCACACTCTGGCCTTAGTTTAGTCAATGGAAATCTACTGTAATCCTATTTAACGCAGTCGGTGCCTGTAAAATGGGGAGCAGTAATGGGGGGGAAAGGGGGGGGTGGCAAATTCATGGGGCCCAGAAAGGTCCAGAGATGATAAATAATCCCAAAGGCATCAATTAGTGATATATTGTGTATTTAGGACTGTTTAAAACCAACTAAGTCTTTTTCCTGTTTTTTTATTTTTCCCACTAAATTTTTTCCCTGTTTTTTCACACAAAATTTTTTCCTGGTATTTTTTTCCCCATTAAATTTTTTTCCTGGCATTTTTTTCCCAGTATTTTTTTCCCCCACTATTTTTTTTCTCGGTATTTTTGTCCCCCACTAATGTTTTTTTCCTGGTATTTTTTTTCCTGGCATTTTTTCCCCCACTATTTTTTTTCCTGGTATTTTTTTCCCCAGTAAATTTTTTTCCTGGCATTTTTTTCCCAGCCTTTTTTCCCCCCGCTATTTTTTTTCCTGGTATTTTTCCCCCCACTAATTTTTTTCTCTTGGTATTTTTTTCCCCAACTTGTTTTTTTTCCTAGTATTTTTTTTACACAAATTTTTTTCCTGGTATTTTTTTCCCCAGTAAATTTTTTTCCCTGCATTTTTTCCCCCACTATTTTTTTTCCTGGTATTCCCCCCCCCCACTAGTTTTTTCTCTTGGTATTTTTTTCCCAACTTGTTTTTTTTCCTAGTATTTTTTTGACACAAATTTTTTTCCTGGTATTTTTTTCACACTAAATTTTTTTCTCCTGTTTTTTTTTCACACAAAATTTTTTTCCTGTTTTTTTTTTTTCACACTAATTTTTTTTCCTGGTTTGTATTTTTCCCGTAGAACTATAACTGATTTAATGAGTCATTCGCAGTTCCACCAGCCGTATGTACATAGACTTGCATGGCTTAATCTTTGAGACAAGCATATGCTACTGGCAGGATCAACCAGGAAGCCCCATTGCGTCACGGACGTCCAAAGTTAAGTTTCACTTTCGGTTTCACGCCAGTTACGGCACTTATGGAACACACCCCCTATTTGGATAAGTGAGTGATGATGATGAAGGCAGGAGAGGCAGGACCACAGCAGCAGGTCCAGAGATGATCCAGGGAAAACCTGAGAGGCAATAAAGCACAGAGACTCCAGGGAAGAAGACAGTTCTAAATAATCCCAAAGGCATCAATTAGTGATATGTGTGGTATTTAGAACTGTTTAACACTGACTAAGTGTTTTTCCTGTTTTTATTTTGTCCACTAAATTTTTTCCTGTTTTCACACTAAATTTTTTCCTGGGTTTTTTTTTTTACTGTTTTTTTTTCCCCACAAAATTTTTTTCCTGGTTTTTATTTTTCCTACTAAGCCTTTTTATGGTTTTTATTCTTCCCATAGACGCCGGGAATCAGACGTCCAAAGTAAAGTTTCACTTTCAGTTTCATGCCAGTTATGGCATACATATGGATAAGTGAGTTATGATGATGAAGGCAGGAGGGGCAGGACCACAGCAGGAGGTTAATCCCAAAGGCGTCAGTTAGTGATATGTGAGGTACTTAGGACTGTTTAAAACCGATAGTTTTTTTCCCAGTAAATATTTTTCCTGGTATTTTTTTCCCCAGTAATTTTTTTTCCAGGTATTTTTTTGCCCCCAGTAAATTTTTCAATTGGTATTTTTTTTCCCCACTATTTTTTTCCCTGTTATTTTTTTCACACTAATTTTTTTCCTTTTTTTTTTTTTTTTTTTTCCCACAAAATTTTTTTTCTAGTTTTTATTTTTCCCACTAAGCCTTTTTATGTTTTTTTTTATTTTTCCCATAGATGCCAGGAGTCAGATGTCCAAAGTTAAGTTTCACTTTTGGTTTCGGCATTTATGGACCCCCCCCTCCCTCCACACACACACACACACACACAACAAATTTACAGATACTTTTATTTTATGAAGGGCCCACCATGTTAACCTTTCAACTGCTAGCAGCCCCCCAGCCTGTAAGTGAACATTACAGAAAACATGTTCTCAGTGGATGGGTTCAGAGGTGGAGACCCGGTGCTGTTATGTGCCCTCAGAGCAGGTTTTAGTTAGTGGTCCCAGCTTGAGCCCGACCCAACATCAAAAGAGATTGAACTCATGTTGCGCTGAGAGGCTAATCTGGGATTAGCCCTCTGTAACTGTGACCCGGGACCACAAGGTAGAAGGTGTGTGTGTGTGTGTGTGTGTGTGTGTGTGTGTGTGGGGGGGGGGGGGGGGGGGGGGGTTGGAGGAGGAGGAGGGTGCGTTTTAGTGAAATAAACACTTGTCACTTGCAGAAATAGTTTTTGAGCAACAGAAATGAACAAATCAAGTTAATGTCATTTCATTTTGGTGACCTAATAAGCAACACCCTGTTTGCCCCAACATTTCACATGTGCACTTTAAATCTCTTTTAAAGACGCCCCTATTTGCGCTGGCTTTTAATAGAAGTGAGTGACTTTTATTTGTTGTGTCTTGTGGTTTTGTTTTAGATACTATTCATCACTATTATTATTATTGTGTATCTGTTTGATCAGTTTTAGCATGTCGTATCTTATATATCTATATATTTTTTTACTAGTTTTATCATATCTTGTATTTTTTATTAGAGCTGTCCAACTGAACGCATTAATGCAGATTAATCCATCATCATGATTAATCTGATTAAAAATTTGAATGCAATTAACCCATCTGCAACACAAAATGACTCTGAACGTCTCTGCTAATGCATTTGGGTCAGTTTGTCCAAGTAGAGTTACCGTCACACATGTGCAAATGGTCAGTTGATCCAGTAGTGACAGGCAGCAGAACCAACCCATAAAGATGGAAGACACTAAACAGCACGTTGGGCCTCTGGATGGAAATATGAGGACAAAAAAAACAAAAAACAAGACGGAATAGTTGTTTACAGTTGTTTTATTGAAACTGTTGAAGGTGTTTAATAAACACATTAAGTGCATATATTGTCCCTTCTTTCTTGAGTCTGTTTGCTCATGCAAAACGAAACGTGATTAATATAGATTAAAAATGAATGATATTTAATCGGGATTCATTGAAATTAATCTACAACAACCCTGTGATTAATCTGATTAAAAATTTTAATTGTTTGACATCACAAATTTTTACCCATATCTTTGTCCAGCACTTTGCATTGTTGTAAATGTACTATATAAATAAACTTGACCTTGACCTTTCATTCATCCCATGCATCGAGTGAAGAAAAATATTCAAAACTTGAAAAAAAAATAGAAATCACAGTTTCGTAAAAGTAGCTGCTGAGAAGTGTATGCAAAAAGAATGGAACCTTATGTCATGTTAGTGTCATTTGGAGACTTTTAAACCACTTCAGCTAAATAGAAAATCATTCACTTTTTGTATTAGTTTTCAATAGCAACAGAAATAGAATGATTATGACACTTTTACTACGCAGTTTGTTTATGTCGTCATCATCTTGTTATTAGTGTGATACGCATCGTAAATACACCAGAGGGTTGTCTTTTCTATGAGTTATTGTCCATTTAGGTTCAAAATCAGTCTTTATGTTTTGAAGGTCTATAAAGATGCAAAGTGATTTTAATTCCCCTCTGTTACATTAAACTAAAGTAATGAACCTGTTTAGAAAATGTAACGAGTAGAACGTGCAGATATTTGTGTTTTAATGTAAAAAGTCTCCAAAACATAGTCAATCACAGTAAAAAAAAAAAAGAAAGAAAGAAATATATATATATATTCGTGTATATACACTTTACTTCCCCACTAATTTTTTTTCCTGGTATTTCTTTTCCCCACTAATTTTTTTCATGGTATTTTTTCCCCCTCTAAATTTTTTTCCTGGTATTTCTTTTCCCCACTAATTTTTTTCCTGGTATTTTTTCACACTAAATTTTTTCCTGTTTTTTTTTTTTTCTTTTTCCACACTAAATTTTTTGTCCGTGTTTTTTTTTTTTTTTCACACTAAATTTTTTTCCTGGTTTGTATTTTTCCCACTGAGCCTTTTTATGTTTTTTTTTTTCCCATAGAAGTCAACAGTCGAAAGTCCAAAGTTTAGTTTCACTTTCAGTTTGTCGCCAGTTAAGGCACTTATGGAGCACACCCCCTATATGGATCAGTGAGTGATGATGATGATGAAGGCAGGAGAGGCAGGACCACAGCAGCAGGTCCAGAGATGATCCAGGGAAAACCTGCACAGAGACTCCAGGGAAGAAGACAGTTCTAAATAATCCCAAAGGCATCAAGGCATGTGAAGTATTTAGTACTGTTTAAAACCAACTAAGTGTTTTTCCTGTTTTGTTTTTTTTTCCACACTAATTTTTTTTCCTGGTATTTTTTTCCCCTCTTTTTTTTTCCTGCTATTTTTTTCACACTAAAATTTTCCTTTTTTTTCACTCTGTTTTTTTTTTCAGGTTTTCAGTAAAAAAAAAAAAAAAAAAAAAAAAAAAAAAACTACTTGTATATACACTTTACTTCCCACTTGCTCATAATTTGAACAAATGCTGGAAGAAAATAGTTTGTGATTCACTTGACATTAGCAGTATTTGTTGGATTATGGCGGATTCTGCAATTTTTTTTTTTTTTTTATGGTCTGTGTATAAAAACACCAAATACTCATACATTCCACAGTATGTTCTCTGCTTGGTGTTTTGCTTCACACTCTTGCCTCATGCGTTTTGTGCCAACCAGCTCATGCAGGATGTTGTGTAAAGTCCGCTTTCAGCTAAACAGAGGAAGTGGTTAAACTAAGATGTCCCCAAAAGGAAACACAGAAGCGTTTATCAAAAATAAACCGTTACGCTCTCATGCAGATTGCAGGTATTTGTTAGTACGAATTCCACTTGACGAGTTTGTTTTTTAATAAATATATATCTTATGCTGAAAACACACTTATCTGTCGTGTGATTTCACTTTGCATGATGCAACGGTGCAAACAGCCGAGTCAGGGTGGAGTCACAGGAACTGTCTCCAAACAAAACCCTTTGGTAAATATTCCCAGAGCAGCGGGAAACTGGCAGCAGCAGCTCTGACTGATGCTGCAGAGGTTTTGGACGACAACCAGTTGGACCAATACATGCACTGGACCTCATTCTGCACACTCAGTATTTACCTAATTAACTATTTATGGTGTATCCAGAATATCCTCATAGTATACATCTACACTACAAACAAAAAGTTAAGGATATTTCTTTTTTTTTTTTGGTCCTTTTTTTTGTCATTTTTGCCATTTGTAAATAAAACTACAGGGTGGGGAAGCAAAATTTACAATATTTTGAGGCAGGGATTGAAAGACAGTGTATGACCAATTAGTTTATTGAAAGTCATGAGAATTTATTTGCCACAAGAAAATTGACATAATAGAAAATGTTTTTATTCAGTTCTCAATAACTGCCTTCACACGCTTCCTGAAATTTGCGCAAGTGTTCCTTAAATATTCGGGTGACAACTTCTCCCATTCTTCTTTAATAGTATCTTTAAGAAGGTCGACATTGCTGTGTGATGTTCTATTGGTAGCATGTTCTAAAACGCCCCAAATAGAGGGTTTAGATCTGGGCTAGAAGGCGGCTATAAACATGATTCCCAAAAATTGCTAAAGTTGGATTTGTTGCTGTTGTCAACAAGTGTTTTGGTGTTCTTGTGTAAGATTTTAACTTCAAATCATATTTTACTACATTTCTAACGGTCTTGTTGTCTACCTCAAGTTCAATTGCCATTTTTCTCATGGATTTGGTTGGATCCTTTAGGATTTTGGATTTGAGAGCTTTAATAAAAGCTTTGGTAAGTTTTTTGTTGCTTCCTCCACTTCCAGACTTTCTCATAACAGTTTTGCTCATAGTCATTCTCTTCTTTCCATTATAAACAGTCTTTATGGACACTCCAACTATTTTTGAAATCTCCTTTGGTGTGACGAGTGCATTCAGCAAATCACACACTCTTTGACGTTTGCTTTCCTGATTACTCATATGGGCAAAAGTTTCTGAAAAGGTATGGATAATAGTGTTAGGTATGATTATGACATCAGTGCATGTTTGGTTTCAAAACAATTGACGTAGTGCCTGCTGAGAAAAAACAACTAAATGTTCATTGTAAATTTTGCTTCCCTACCCTGTAGTATGTGCAAAAAATGGTCATCATGGACAAGTTTTGGTGTAAGTTTCTAATATTTGCTCCCTGAGGTGTTGCAGGAATTGTCTACACCTTTTTGAGGGGTTACAGTACTCCTCTGGTAGTGTATTGAGACTGATCATTTTGGATGGGGTTTACTTTACTGAATGTTCCAGATGTTGAAGTGGTCACAGCAGCATTAACAAGTGCTTCATGATAAAATTCAAGTGGTTTGAACAGGTGGCTTAATAAGTTTATACTATGGGTATATATTTTTAAAGTGTTCTTACAAGTTTGACAAGTGCTTCTTGTGGCCAGTCAAGTGGATACTTAAAGTAACAGCAACAAAAAATGACCTGAAAAAGCCCCGAAACACCTCAGAGACCACGTAATAAAACCTTTGGGATTATTTAGAAGGTCCCATGATCCAGCAAACAGTTTGAACACAGTGACAAAAAGTGTAAAACAGAGATTGGTCGACCTTTAGTATGATGCTATGTTTGTGTTTCTCCAGGTTTCCATGGTGACGGGTATCTTCATTTCTTTTCTGTATGAAGAAAGAAAACAGAAGTGATGAACAGGACGGTTTTGGTTACGCAGCAATGACTGAAAGATTCCAGACCTGCTGTTCTGCTCACTTTACCCTTACAGGGTGTTTGAGCAGGTCTTGAAAGTCTTTGAAAAGTCTGGAATTTTGAAACGCTTTCTCCCAGACCTTAAAGTCTGGAATTTTGAAATGCTTTCTTCCAGACCTTGAAAAGTCTGGAATTTTGAAACGCTTTCTTCCAGACCTTGAAAAGTCTGGAATTTTGAAACGCTTTCTTCTAGACCTTGAACAGTCTGGAATTTTGAAACACTTTCTTCCCGACCTTGAAAAGTCTGGAATTTTGAAACGCTTTCTTCTAGACCTTGAAAAGTCCTGAATTTTGAAACGCTTTCTTCCAGACCTTGAAAAGTCTGGAATTTTGAAATGCTTTCTTCTAGACCTTGAAAAGTCTGGAATTTTGAAACGCTTTCTCCCAGACCTTAAAGTCTGGAATTTTGAAATGCTTTCTTCCAGACCTTGAAAAGTCTGGAATTTTGAAACGCTTTCTTCCAGACCTTGAAAAGTCTGGAATTTTGAAACTCTTTCTTCCAGACCTTGAAAAGTCTGGAATTTTGAAACGCTTTCTTCTAGACCTTGAAAAGTATATATATATATATATATATATATATATATATATATATATATATATATATATATATATATATATATAAGAACAACTAACCCTGTACTGGAGGCTGTTTTGTTGACAATAATATTAATTAATTATAATTATAATGGTCTGACTTTTGGTTTATAATATGTTAAAAACAACCAGTTTAAATGGCTTCAATATGAAAAAAATAAATGACATGAATGTTATGGACTTATGGTTTTTTTTTTTGGTTTTTTTTTTTAACAAATTTTAGTTTAGTTTATTTCAAACACAAACATAACACAAAACATAGGGGGAAAAAAATAATAAAACAAAACAAAAATTTAAAAAAAAAAATAGAATAATAGAAAAAAGAACAACTAACCCTGTACTGGACAATTTTTACTGAAGGCTGTTTTGTTGACAATAAAATGACTTATAATGATCTGAGTTTTGGTTTATAATATGTTAAAAACAACTAGTTCAAATGGCTTCAATATGAAAAAAATAAATGACATATGAATGTTATGGACTTATGTTTTTTGTTTTTTGTTTTTTTTTTAACAAATTTTAGTTTAGTTTATTTCAAACACAAACATAACACAAAACATAGGGGGAAAAAAATAATAAAACAAAACAAAAATTAAAAAAAAAAATAGAATAATAGAAAAAAGAACAACTAACCCTGTACTGGACAATTTTTACTGAAGGCTGTTTTGTTTACAATAAAATTACTTATAATGGTCTGAGTTTTGGTTTATGATATGTTAAAAACAACCAGTTTAAATGGCTTCAATATGAAAAAATAAATGACATGAATGTTATGGACTTATGGGTTTGTTTGTTTGTTTGTTTGTTTGTTTGTTTGTTTGTTTGTTTTTTAACAAATTTTAGTTTAGTTTATTTCAGACACAAACATAACACAAAACATAGGGGGAAAAAATAATAGAACAAAACGAAAAAAAAAAAAAAAATAGAATAATAGAAAAAAGAACAACTAACCCTGTACTGGACAATTTTCACTGAAGGCTGTTTTGTTGACAATAAAATGACTTATAATGATCTGAGTTTTGGCTTATAATATGTTTAAAACAACCAGTTCAAATAGCTTCAATATGAAAAAAATAAATGACATATGAATGTTATGGACTTTGTTTAATTCTGTGTTTTAGATTTATCCTTTGTTTTCGGTTATTTTTAGTGTACAGACAATTTCCACTTTGTTGACAATAAAATGACTTGAAGTGATCTGAATGTTGGTCTATAATACATCAAAAATGACCAATTTCAAATGGTTTCAATATGAAAAATTGGTAACGTGTGGTTATTTTTGGAAATGTGACATGTGGTTCCAGCTTAGATCTTCCAAACAGAATGTCCTAAATAAAGAAAAATCTAAAAACAGATGATTTACGGAAGAAATAGAACAGAATAAATTTTGGGATTGTGGTTAAAAAGTCAAATAAAGTAATGATTAAGTAATTATATCTGTCACATGAAGTGGAACAAAAAGTCAGGGTGCAGAAAGTGACGTAAACAGAGGCTGGGAGCTCCTAAATGACAGATTCCTCACGACTCCACTGAAGCCTCTTAGCAACAGACAAAACCAGCCTCCATTCAGATTCTGCACACACTCCCACACACTCTTATGGCCCGACATCACACACTCAGATCATCCTGTCCCTGGACTGACTCGACAACAAAAGACGACAGGCAGCACAAGCACATTTCACACAGGATCACCACCTCTGACCTTTTACTTCCTCCATAATGTTTGATTTTTAACCCATAAAGACCCAGTGTGACTTTTGTGGCACGTCCCACCTAAAATTTTCTCTATTTTTAACCTTTCTTAAGTGATTTTTCCACCATTCGCTCTAAAATTCTCCTCTGTATTTTGCATTTCTAAGTGTAAATCAGGTATTTTCTTATATTTAATGTAGAGCAGGAGTGTCAAACTCATTTTATTTCAGGGGCCACATTCAGCTAAATTTGATCTGAAGTGGGCCGAACCGGTAAAATAATAACATAATCATATATAAATAATGTCAACTCCAAACTTTTGTCTATGTTTTAGAGCGAAAAAAGTAAATTTACATGATGAAAAGGTTTACATCTACAAGCTATCCTTTCAAACGATGTGAATAACATGAACAAACTGAAAAAATAAGTGTCATTTTAACAACATTCTGCCTCAGTTTATCATTTCCACATGTACATTATAACGTACAGATCACAGTGGATCTACAAATACACAAAACATTTAATAACAGACAGAATCTTGTTAAAATTGTACTTAAGACATTTCAGGTTGTTCATATTTGTTCAGGTTATTCACAGTTTTTGCGAAATTGTACTTTGTTTTAGTGTAAATACATGAAAATATTTACATTTACTGGGAGAAAAATTTGGAGTTGTCATTATTATTATTATTTTTTTTTTTTTTTTTTACTTTTTATTTAGATTTTTGCACAATATGAAACAGAACAAAACATCTGAGACAAGACATAAATAAAAAAAAAAAAAAATTACACCACATAGTATTATTATTGTTACAAATATTATACTACATCTATAGATACATTGCCAAATATCGAAATATTCATATATTTGTATACATATGCACACATCTATATAAATACAAAACACCTCATGTCAGGGCTTGTAAGAGCAATTCTCATCAACAACCCAAAAAGTTAAATTATACAAACAGTCTTCGACCATGTGCCATCTCTGCTTAAAAAGATCCATTTTCATTTGTAATGATGCGGTCATTCTTTCCATAGTGTACACTTGTTTCAGTCTTTGTTTCCATTCTATTAAGTTGTCATTATTTATATGTTATTATGATAGTATTCTACTGGTCCTGCCCACTTGAGATTGAATTGGTCTGAATGTGGAACTCGAACTAAAAGGATAGTTAATATCTTTGTGGAATTTTTGCTTTTCACAAATTCATCCCAAGGGCCGGACTGGACCCTTTGGCGGGCCAGATTTGGCCCCCGGGCCGCATGTTTGACACCTGTGATGTAGACGTTCATTAAAGCTCAGGTTAAAGTTGAGGGTTACTACATCCAAAACAGAAAAAAACTAAAGAAAAACTTTCTTTTTTGTGCAAAATACATTGTTAATTTAACATAAAATAAGTGTCATTGATCCAACTCCATGGATTTTACTACAATGTTGTAGAGCATTAGTGTTTCCATGGTAACTATAGAGCCTCTGAATGTCATGATGACCATGAAAAGATGACAAACTGCATTTTACACCAATTATTCATTCATTCATTCATTTTCTGAACCCGCTTTATCCTCACTAGGGTCACGGGGGTCGCTTGGAGCCTGTCCCAGCTACATAGGGGCGAAGGCGGGGTACACCCTGGACAAGTCACCAGTTCATCGCAGGGCTGAACATATAGAGACAAACAATCACTCTCACATTCACACCTATGGGCAATTTAGATTAACCAATTAACCTATCAGTGCATGTCTTTGGATTGTGGGAGGAAGCCGGAGTACCCGGAGAGAACCCACGCAGACACGGGGAGAACATGCAAACTCAGACAGAAAGGTCCCACCCCCCATCGACTGGTGTTGGAATCGAACCCAGGACCTTCTCGCTGTGAGGCACGAGTGCTAACCACTGCACCACCCCAATTATTGCCCACACCAATTATTTACATGTATTAATAGAATAAATGGATTAACATTAAACATTAAACATTTTATATCTGTGAATGATTTTGGATGTTCATATTCCAAAACTAATTCATTTACTGGTGTAAGAGTTTGTTGGTCATATATTATCTTTAGCAGCTGATCATAGTAAGTGAAAACTTCTTTGTTGCCCAATTCTCAAATGTTTAAATCTGTTTAAAAAAACTTAGGTTCAGGATGGAAAATGGATTATGTGAATGTGAACAGCATCTGAAACTTTTTTTTCCCTCCTGCTTTGGGTGGGGAAGCAAAATGTACAATATTTTGAGGCAGGGATTGAAAGACAGTGTATGACCAATTAGTTTATTGAAAGTCATGAGAATTTATTTGCCACAAGAAAACTGACATAATAGAAAATGTTTTTATTCTATGTGTCCTCCTTCTTTCTCAATAACTGCCTTCACACGCTTCCTGAAACTTGTGCATGTGTTCCTCAAATATTGGGGTGACAACTTCTCCCATTCTTCTTTAATAGTATCTTCCAGACTTTCTCGTAACAGTTTTGCTCATAGTCATTCTCTTCTTTCCATTCTAAACAGTCTTTATGGACACTCCAACTATTTTTGAAATCTCCTTTGGTGTGACGAGTGCATTCAGCAAATCACACACTCTTTGACGTTTGCTTTCCTGATTACTCATATGGGCAAAAGTTTCTGAAAAGGTATGGATAATAGTGTTAGGTATGATTATGACATCAATATATGTTTGGTTTCAAAACAATTGACGTAGTGCCTGCTGAGAAAAAACAACTAAATGTTCATTGTAAATTTTGCTTCCCCACCCTGTGTATATATATATATAAATAATTAAAGTACCATATATGTTAGTATTTGAAAATCCATATTTGTATATATTCTGTGTAACATATTTGTACATTTATTTCCTTTTACACTGAGAGTAAAAGTGAGAAATGATGTCAGGGTACAGACTTTGTATTTTATTTCAAAACAGTACTGTACAAATGAATACTGAATGTTTAATACAGTTGTGGGAAAAAAATATTAGACCACCCTTGTTTCTTCAGTTTCTTGTTCATTTTAATGCCTAGTACAACTAAAGGTACATTTATTTGGACAAATATAATGATAACAATACAATATTAATTTCAGATCTGATATCTAGATATTTTCCGTGGTTTTCTTGATAACCAAAATCACTTCAGTTCTTATATCAATGTCAATAAAAACAGTGCTTTTAGGCATTCCATGTTTTCTTTTCTGTCTGTTTTAGTTACATGATACACACAGGAGTTAGTACTCGATTACATAACCATTGTTTTTGGAAGCACTTTGGGTCCATTTTAAAAATAAATATTTACTGAGATAAAAGAGAAACTCTTTTTCAGATAAAACACATTTTTATATTATTCTCATATTATTTCTATACAAAAATCTGCATGTAAAATGCTAAAAAGGACACAAAAATGACACACTACTATTTTTATTTTTTATCTTTTTATTCTCTCACAGATACATTTTGGGAATCGAGAGAGCGTTTCACAAAAATAACCGCTGTTGCAAAATGACTCACGATTTATTTGTGTTTAACTGGGCAGGTTCTGCATGTAACACCAGTGGACACGATGGGTTACACTCGAAACCTGGAAACAGACTGCCGATTCATGAAAAACCCACATGTCTGAATCAGAAAAACCACTAGGATCGACAAATTTAACAGTGTCTTTATTTATAGCGGTATATAAAACCATTCCAAGCCATGTTTTTAAGATCAAATGACAATCCTGATTTTGGCCCCAATATTTGATTAAAAATTCATTAATTTTGGGATGGCTCAGAGCAAGAGTATAATTCTTTTGCATTTATCTGAGGTCATCATTCCTGGGGGGAAATATGTCTAAATGGATCTAAAAAGCCGGACACCAAAATGAGCCCAGTTTCATAGAAGCACCCATTTATCACACATCACTTTGTTTTTTTGTTTTTTTTCTCTTTTATTATTTTTTCTCTTTGCTCTTTTTTCTCTCTTCTTTCTTTTTTCTTCTTCTTTTTTTCTTTTTTTATGAGCTCAGCTGACTGACAGGCAGCTGTCTGTACCAATAAGGCAGCAGCCGACACCAACTGTACTCCCAGTCATCATTGCCCATTTTTCTGACACCTTTGCTTGTGTATCCTCTTTTATTTGGACATTTTACCAGGGAGTATCTCACACTACTTTTTTTTTTTTTTTTTCTACTTGTCTTGTCCAGCATCCTAACAGCAGAATGGTAGTCTGGTTCCTTTTGGTGCTGAACAAATTTGCTTAGTATATGTATATGAAGCGCTCTTTGATATTCAACTGTGTTTATTATGAGTTTTGTTGAACCACATTTCGATGCCGGACCTGACTCATTGGAAGGTGGTACTGTCTGTCTCTACCGTTCTGTGATTTGTTAGATCTTTTGACTATATACATATAACACATAATTTTTAAGTTTGTACAACAGGAGGCAGTAAAAATCACTATGAAATAACAGAAAAGTAACTGAAGGTGTTGAGTAATCCTAACAGGAGGACACATACAGTAGTAGAGGCAGAGTCTGCATGTGTCTTTGCTTTTTGCAGGAGCTTGACTGATTGAGTGTTATGTGTGGTGTGCACACTACAAACAAATATGCTTGTTTTTCTTTGCTGGGTGTGACTTTTTTTCACACTCAGTTAAACAGAGGAAAACACCCCCAGGCTCAGGAAACAGACACCGATGTGTGTGTGCTGTACATTTCTACTCTTAAAGATCGAGTGTCGGATAAAAGTCTGAAAATAGACTTGTTTGTTTTTGGGTGGTTTTAATCGGGTTAAGTCCGAGCCAGAGGTAAACAACATGACGCATGAACATATCCAGTGTGTTCATATTTAGTGTGTGTGGTAGATGCCAGTGTAAACACTCTGTCACTACACCCTGTAAAAGGCTGCAGTGTGTTTTATGAGCAGTAGACCTACCTGTTGGGCTGGTGTTGGTTTCTGTCGAGCCCGTTGTGCAGACGTTTCCCACGATCGGTGTTTTCACTCGCGGGTCTTTTGGCAGGAAATCTCATCCTCGCCTTCTTCAGTCTCTTCACACACTGCATTTGTGTTAAGGTTTCTTTTCTGTTCTCTAAAATAGGCAACTCAACCCATCTCATTGTCTTGCTCCACTTCTGTAGGCACATATTGGACAGTAGTCAGACTTATGCAGTCATGACTACATTAACCTTAGGGTGCTCAAGTGGGTCAAAAATGACCAAGTGAGGCTGTTTTCTTCCAATATCTATGTAATGAAAAGTTATTATTTCATATTCCAGGTATTCCTAAAAAAAACATGTTATTGACATTATGCCATTTAAATTTTTAACTAATGTTTTAAAGATTTTAAGAAGTTGTAGTTTTTGTATTACTAACCCCACCTTCCATAGGTGGGTCAAATTAATCCACATTCATCTTCAAGAGAATTTCATCTGAACCTTGGATTCACTACAAAACCAAAGAATTCATTCACTCACTCACTCACTCACTCACTCACTCACTCACTCACTCACTCACTCACAAAATGGATGTTGACATTGTTCTATTGCTGTTATTTCCTATATATTACGTACTATATCCTCCTGAGACCCAGCAATGCATTTTTGTCCTCTGTAGGGGACAAAAGTTTCACAGTATTACTAAAGAAATGCTGTCCATTCCAAAGGACATTGCATATGAATAAATAAATAAATAAATAAAATTTTAAAATGTATCTCAAAAACTGTTGCATTGTGCAGTTTCCAATCAAGATTTATTGTAAAAAAGCTAAAACTTTCACTTCCTTGGGTCTCAGGAGGAATATAATTTGTTTTTCAAATTTTAAAAATATTTTTAAAAAATATTTTAAAATTGTAAAAATGTTAAAACAATAATAAGAAGAAAAGGGGTTGGGGTTAGGGTTGGTGTTTGGGGTTAGGGTTAGGGTTAGTGTTAGGGGTTAGGGTTGGTGTTAGGGGTTGGTGTTAGGGTTAAGGTTGGTGTTAGGGGTTAGGGGTTGGTGTTAGGGGTTAGGGTTGGGGTTAGGGGTTGGGGTTGGTGTTAGGGTTGGGGTTAGGGATTAGGGTTGGTGTTAGGGGTTAGGGTTGGTGTTAGGGGTTGGTGTTAGGGTTAAGGTTGGGGTTAGGGTTGGGGTTAGAGTTAGAGTTAGGGTTGGGGTTAGGGGTTGGGGTTACGGGTTAGGGTTGGGGTTAGGGTTGGTGTTAGGGGTTGGGGTTAGGGTTGGGGTTAGGGTTGGGGTTCAGGGTTGGGGTTAGGATTAGAGGTTGGGGTTAGGGGTTAGGGTTAGGGTTGGTGTTAGGGTTAGGGTTGGGGTTAGGGGTTAGGGTTTGTGTTAGGGTTAGGGGTTGGGGGTTGGTGTTAGGGGTTAGGGTTGGGGTTAGGGGTTGGTGTTAGGGTTGGGGTTAGGGTTGGTGTTAGGGGTTGGTGTTAGGGTTAAGGTTGGGGTTAGGGTTGGGGTTAGAGTTAGGGTTGGGGTTAGGGGTTGGGGTTACTGGTTAGGGTTGGTGTTAGGGGTTGGGGTTAGGGTTGGGGTTAGGGTTGGGGTTCAGGGTTGGGGTTAGGATTAGGGTTAGGGGTTGGGGTTAGGATTAGAGGTTGGGGTTAGGGTTGGGGTTAGGGGTTAGGGTTGGTGTTAGGGTTGGGGTTAGGGGTTAGGGTTGGGGTTAGGGGTTAGGGTTTGTGTTAGGGTTAGGGGTTGGGGTTAGGGTTGGTGTTAGGGTTGGGGTTGGGGTTAGGGTTGGGGTTAGGGTTGGGGTTAGGGTTAGGGTTGGTGTTAGGGTTAGGGCTGGTGTTAGGGTTGGGGTCAGGGTTGGGGTTGGGGTTAGGGTTGGGGTTAGGGTTAGGGGTTGGGGTTAGGGTTGGTGTTAGGGTTATTGTTGGGGTTAGGGTTAGGGTTGGGGTTAGAGTTAGGGTTAGGGTTGGGGTTAGAGTTAGGGTTAGGGGTTAGGGTTGGGGTTAGGGTTAGGGGTTGGGGTTAGGGTTAGGGTTGGTGTTAGGGTTATTGTTGGGGTTAGGGTTGGGGTTAGAGTTAGGGGTTAGGGTTAGGGTTGGTGTTAGGGTTAGGGTTATTGTTGGGGTTGGGGTTAGGGTTGGGTTAGGGTTAGGGTTAGGGTTAGGGTTAGGGTTAGGGTTGGGGTTAGGGTTGGGGTTGGGGTTAGGGTTGGTGTTAGGGGTTGGTGTTAGGGTTAAGGTTGGGGTTAGGGTTGGGGTTAGAGTTAGGGTTGGGGTTAGGGGTTGGGGTTACTGGTTAGGGTTGGTGTTAGGGGTTGGGGTTAGGGTTGGGGTTAGGGTTGGGGTTAGGGTTGGGGTTCAGGGTTGGGGTTAGGATTAGGGTTAGGGGTTGGGGTTAGGATTAGAGGTTGGGGTTAGGGTTGGGGTTAGGGGTTAGGGTTGGTGTTAGGGTTGGGGTTAGGGGTTAGGGTTGGGGTTAGGGGTTAGGGTTTGTGTTAGGGTTAGG
Source organism: Sphaeramia orbicularis (assembly GCF_902148855.1). NCBI lineage: Eukaryota > Metazoa > Chordata > Actinopteri > Kurtiformes > Apogonidae > Sphaeramia > Sphaeramia orbicularis. The sequence goes on from NC_043966.1 coordinate 16,867,953, forward strand.
GGTTGGGGTTAGGGTTGGTGTTAGGGTTGGGGTTGGGGTTAGGGTTGGGGTTAGGGTTGGGGTTAGGGTTAGGGTTGGTGTTAGGGTTAGGGCTGGTGTTAGGGTTGGGGTCAGGGTTGGGGTTGGGGTTAGGGTTGGGGTTAGGGTTAGGGGTTGGGGTTAGGGTTAGGGTTGGTGTTAGGGTTATTGTTGGGGTTAGGGTTAGGGTTGGGGTTAGAGTTAGGGTTAGGGTTGGGGTTAGAGTTAGGGTTAGGGGTTAGGGTTGGGGTTAGGGTTAGGGGTTGGGGTTAGGGTTAGGGTTGGTGTTAGGGTTATTGTTGGGGTTAGGGTTGGGGTTAGAGTTAGGGGTTAGGGTTAGGGTTGGTGTTAGGGTTAGGGTTATTGTTGGGGTTGGGGTTAGGGTTGGGTTAGGGTTAGGGTTAGGGTTAGGGTTAGGGTTAGGGTTGGGGTTAGGGTTGGGGTTGGGGTTAGGGTTGGGGTGAAGTGGAGTGACATACAACAGGATTTCCTGAGATCAGCCTCCAAAACAGTCAGAAAATGACGACTGTGAAGTCCATAAGGGTTAACAGCACTGGGTTTAGTTTAACAAAGTTCACTCAGTAGAAAGAATGAGGGAGGCTGAACGTCTGAATGTGAAAAACAAGTCTGTTTCCTCTTGTGAACATAGTTCTGTGTTGTTTTATCTGCAGAAAAATGTGGAAAATCATACAATTATTTATGCTGGCCTATTTAAGCCACTCATTTATTTATTCATTCATTCATTTTGTGCTAGAATTGTTATATATAGCATGGATTGGCACTTGATCTTTTTTTTTTTGTTTGTTTTTCCCTCACTGTTTTATTCATGTTTTAGATTAATCACGATATTTTCTTTATTTTCTTGATGGTTCATGTTTTTAAGCTGCCTTTTAACATCTGTCCTTGGATAACAGATGGAAATGAGCCCTGTTATAGAAATCTTTCTGATGATTTATGAGCATTGTCTGTGTCAATACAACAACAAATGCAAATACACAAACAAAACACTAAAGCGACGCTGTAATAGAAAAAAAGGATGTGAGTTTTTTCATGAGAAGGCGCACATGACTGATGTTTATAAAATCGACACCATCTAAAAACATTTCCTAAAACTGAAATCCTGATTCTCCAAGCTAAATTCATGCAAGTTTAGAGGTACTTTTAGACACATTTAACCCTCCGGTATCCGGGTGTGCTTTTTAGGCACACATTACACTTCGTGTTAAACAACTTCATATTATTTTTCACAATTTAAATAAGGTTTGAATTCAAAAGTTGTTCATTTTTGCATGATCTTTAAAATTCTGCCCACCAACTAAAATTTGCACATTGTAAACAAAAGAAAATTACAAGACTAGCATCTGTCTCCAAAGTGTGCCAAAAACACACTATTTATTCTGTTATATCCACTGTTTTTGATCTGAAAGCCAATAAGGCATAAATCTTGCTTTTACTGATATCTGGGCTTCATTTGAGAGGTGAGGGTCTAAATTAATTTATTAACGTTGTTAATGTTGCTGTTAATCATTGACATATACCAGGCTGCAAAAATCAAATAATATGTAATCCAATTTTTATGTAGTATTTTGAAAAAAAAAACAAAACAAAACATATTTTGTGTTTTTTGCATCAAAAAATGTAGTGACATCAAGATGAAAAGAGATTGTTTAAAAGGTTAAAAAAAATGTAAAATGAATGATTATTTGATGTGTATGATTAGGGCTGACCTTGATTTACAAAAATAAAATCCAATTAGAGCAGAAAAATTAATCAATATATAATATTTAATAGTTGGATTTATAGGTGTGCATTTTACGCACACTTGGTGACAGATGCTAGTATTTTTGAACATTTGACCTAGCGCCAAAAATAATAATGCAAATTCACCAATGTTGGAGTTAATCATTGACATATGCCAGGATGAAAAAATAAAATAATATGTGATCCACTTTTTATGCAGTATATTGAAAAAAATTTTTTTTTTTTTGTTTTTCGCATCCAAAAAAATGGTTTGTTTACATTACAAACACGGCATTTAAAGGGTTAAAAAATGTGACAATTATTGAGTATTTGGTATTTTTATTTATGGCTCAAGTTGATGAGATAGAAAAAAGTGTAAAAGAAATAAAAACTGTATGAAAATTTTTTTGACATTATTCCACAAGTGTGCCAAAAAGGCACACTTGGTGCTTAGTAAGGGCCTTGCTGGACGGGATACCGGAGGGTTAAGTATAAAACTGGAAAAACACAAGGAAACAGTCTTATTTAATCATAAAAAAGTATCATGAAAGGGACATTATTTCTTAAAATATGTTCGTGTAGACCATTATAACTGTAACTACAGTCATTCTGACGAACACAATCCATTATTTTATCAAAAAAAGGAAGGAAAACCATCGATTTCTACTTTGATATTGTGCAAACACATTACATTCTTGGATTTCTCGCCACAAATGACAAGATAAGTGGTAGTTTAAGTGAAATCTCTAACAAACTAATAAATCAAACAGCTTCAGAAATGGAAAGTGCTGGACTAAATTCTGTCTTTTTTTGGAGCCGGGTTCAAACAGGCCGGTGAGATCACATCCTTCTTACAGTGCTGGGTCACACAGGGAGAAGGGGACAATGAAATGACATCACCTGTCATTTGTTTAGCCCATGATGCCATTCAGTTTAGCTGGCTCACATGTCCGCTCACCCCTCCTCCCTCTCTGCTGGAAATTTTCCAGATTTGCCTCAACAACTTTCAGGACGACAGCAGCTGATTCCAGCAGCATCCATTGTGCTGCCGGTGCTTCCTTACATCTTTTATAGTCGTGTGAACAGCTCTGCGTCCAGCTCCGCTCCCTGCTGACAGACATGCATGTAAACAAAGCCCTGCCAAATAAAAGCAGACAGTTCCAGACCCCCACTCTATGGGACCTTCATCCCACCGTTGTATAACCCAGCTTCCTCAGTGTATCCCAGATGAAAGCTCAAAGCACACTCTTGTAAGTCTTTATAATAGGTTTATTTCTGTAAACACAGATTATATTGGCAACAACACATCGACAGCTTCACATTCTGTAAGTTAAAATAGCTTCATAGATACAAAAAAAAAAAAAAAAAATAGAGGAAAGGTACATGAGGGGGGAATCGGGGAGTCCTGGGGAGTCCTGGAGAGACACATTTCAGCGCTGAGGTTCAGGAATTGGCAAGGGCACACCGTCGTCAGAGAGTCTCAGTCCAACACCGAACCGCCGTGCGCTGGAAGACCCTCCGCCTGCCTCCACTTTACGTTACGTAGCTTGAACCATTTCTGCAGGAAATAAACAAAGAAAAAGAAGAGGTGTTGGAAACTGGTAATACACTGTAAGACCAGATGAGCTGAGTTTACTTAAAAAGTATGAGTAAACCGGTTGCCTAAAAAAATTCAAGTAATGAGTAATGAAAACTTGAGTGTATTAAACTTAAATGCTTGATTTGAATGGAATTGCTGTTTTAAGTGCAACACATCAAAAGCCAAATTAATTTAACTTAACATTTGTTGCAATGTCACTTGCTTTGTATAAACATTAACTTAATATCATCAGTTCATTGGACTCAATTCCAAGTTAATTTAATAGTGATGTGACGTTCACGAACGAATCGATTCTTTTGAATGGGTCTATGAAATGAACAATGGGAATCGAGTATTTGTAAAGAGCAGTTCATTTTTATTTATTTATTTTTTTTTTTAAAAGGAGGGAGTGTCCGATTGCCTGTCAATTTAGCGTCACTGGGGAGGCATTGGGCAGGAGGAGAATGTTCGAGCAGAAAACAAAGAGTGCATGTCTCATGGCAAGAAGTTAGCAAAAAAACAACAGTTTGAAGCGTGAGGTGAGCATACTGGAGGAGGCGGAGCTAGAAGACTGGTTGAAACTGGAGAAAAGTTTGAGAGTGAGTGAGTGACCACCTGTGAGTAATGAGCCAAAGAAAAAGGAGTTTTTTTTTTCCGTATGTTTACACCCATTTATTGTTCTTGTTTTGAGGAGAATAAAATGTTATTTCATAAGAAAATGTTTTATTTTCTTCTTCATTTTTAGGCTACAGACTAGTCCACATAATGTACTGGGATGTTTTTGGTCCATTTCCAGCATTTGCCTAATGTCACCTCTCATGTCATGTATTTAGCCCACACATTTGAACTAACTATTCTGTTTTTACGGAAAGATAATATTTACTGCCACGCCAATTAAACACCTTTAAAATGTAATGTCAATCATCACATGTAGCCTATTTAGTCATTAAAACATTGGTGTTTCAAAATAATGTAAAAGACATAAAAGAGCCAGTCTTTTGAACGGCTCTTTTCAGTGAACGGCTCCTGATTGAACAGCTCCCTTCAAAGAGCCAAAAGTCCCATCACTATGATTTAAAGTAAAATCTTTTGTAATATAAATTGCTTTATGAAATTATTTAACTTAACATATTGCAGCATGGATAGTAATTAGGTAGGAGGATAGCTCAAAGTAATTTGCCAGTACAGGAAATGCTTAGAATTTGGCAAGGCATAAAGATTTACATTAAACAAGCACAATATTAAATGAACAGGAAAGCCACTGTTCGGCCTATGGCTCTGACTCATGGTGGAGCTCTACAAAAATACACAAACAAACGCAAAAAGACCAGTAAACATTGCCATACACCAAGGTTATAATAGTTTTGGATTTTTCATTATCGTTTAGTTTTATTTAGTTTATACTTTTTTTTCTCTAATTCAGTTAGTTTTAATTAGTTTTTAGAGCCGGTTTGCTAGTTTTTATTCGTTTCGTTATTTTCTAAATGCTTAGTTTCAGTTTAGTTTTATTTTTTTTTATATCTTTTCTCTTCTTCGCCGTCGAATTCAAATAAATCCCAGACAGGACTCTGCTGCTTTCTCCCAACTTTAGTCTCCATGTTTCCAGGTAGAGTGTGGACCAGAACACGACTGGAAACAACAAGTGACGAGAAGTGACGGACCGTTAAATATCATCCGGTGCCAGCAGCTAAAATTGCTTCAGGGAAATAAATCGATTTCGTAACAATCCCACTTTGGCAAAGACGAAAACTAAAGTAATTTTATCCATAATTTTTATACGTTTTAGTTAGTTTTGTAAGCACACAATACAGTTTCAGTTAGTTACCGTTTTTTTTTTCTTTTAATTATAGTTTTTATTTATTTCAGTTAACAAAAATGCTTTTACAATTCTAGTTTTCGTCATTCCGTTAGTTTTCGTTAACGATAATAACCTTGCCATACACACATTAAGTCAAAACTGACACTAACGCCACAACCCCGATGAACCCCTGCACATAAAAATAACACATTTTCAACAACATGCCCAATACCCACAATGCAATGCGGAGATAAAAAGGTGTGGTCATGACTAAAAGTTAGTGATTTAAATCCATTCAACTTAAACTTTTTTGTACTTTCAGCTATGTCTACAAATTAGTAGAATATACTTAACATTTTATAGTAATGTAATAAAACTTTAATCATTTAAGTCCATTGTAATTAAAGCATTTTAGTAAATACAAAGTCCAAGCTTACAGTGTAGGAGCTTGGGTTTAGAAATAAAACAGAATGTACTTCTGGCCCAAACTGCTGCAGAGCTTGAAACACAAGAACGATGAGGTAACGGGTACGACTGAAAAATACAGCCGTGACATGAATATTCCTGAGAAGTTACACAGGTGGAGCTCCTGTATTGTCGAGGTTGATTTAAACAAAAATACTGAGTTTCCAGCTTCATTGTTTGCACTTACTGTACATCATCCTTAGGCTATTAGCTACATTTACATGCAAACAATAACTTTGCATTTGTAGGGTGCAACTAATCTACCTAAATGACAAACAGGAAACCTAATCATCTCCTTCGACATTGTAGTCTTTGTGTTTATTCAGGTAAGAAACCATAGTGCAGAGTATCTGGTCTCACTAATCTGTAGTTTGTCACAACAGAGCTTAACTTGCTTTGTCAGACCAGTTTTTTTTTTTTTTAATCTATTAGATGCATTCATGTAGAAGAGGCGGTGTCGGCAAACCATTGCAACATGGACAGTTCTAGATCGGCTGCATATTTCTCACAAGACGTACGAACTATAAACCAGAACAAATGTGAAGGGTTTGAGGAAATAAAACAGGCTTAAAGACACAGAGCTGGCAACAAACTGCATCATTTAGTCACGGGTGCGTCTGACTATATTAACAATCGGCCGTTCGGTTAAATTACTAGTTATCGTATTCTCGTTCTGCTCCACCGAGGCTGAGGTAAAGTGAAAGTGTTCTGGAGAAAATGCAGAACACTGACCCCACACTATTGATCTTGTAGGAGTTGAGTAATAAACTGTAAATGTATTCATCATATACAGCGTGTTCTTGCCAAAATCAAAAGTGCAGAAAAGCTGACGGTGAGGAAAAATACTCAATATATAGAAAGTCGGGAAGTCTAAAACAGCAACTGAGTTATAAAGAAGAGAATTCATTACACACACAAACAGATGACTCAGAGCTGGATGATGAGGTTGATGACTCAGATTCAGAATTATCTGTTTCTGGAGACTTTGGTTTGTGTTTTTATGGCACTCCTGACAGAACCAGACAGCATCACTAGTTATCGGAGCGGGAGTCGATTCAAGGCCAGTCCAGGTTCTGAATAAAGTGAATGAGACTATACTGACTCATACCTTTTTTTTTTTTTGAATGGGAGTCCATAGAGTCATTGGTATGATACTTTAAATACTTAAACTGGTGCTTCAGCTTCTATTTGTAGTTGTTACCAATGGATATACTAAGAAAACTATTCATCTTTGCTTCTGTTAACACGTTTACACCAATGAGTCATTACATTATGACACTGATTATCCCATTAGACTGGTGATCCCAGGATCATCACCGGTTTTTCCCTGGATCTTCACAGGTTTTCCTAAGATCATCTCTGTTCCTGCTGCTGTGATCCTGCCTCTCTCCACCTTTATCGTCATCATATAGTTACGATAGTGTTTATTATACTGCTCTATATATGTTCTAGTTCAGTTATCTGTGCATGCGTCTCCCCCTACCTCCCCCCTCTCCACCCTCTCCCCCAGTCTCTCTCTATCTCTATCGCTCTTTCTTTTCTCCTCCTTTACGTTCTCGCTCTAACCCCAACTGGCCAAGGCAGACGGCCATCCTTCAGGAGTCTGGGTCTGCTCGAGGTTTCTGCCTGTTAAAGGGAAGTTTTTCCTCGCCACTGTCACCAGTCATAAGTGTTTGCTCCTGGAGGATTCTGTTGGGTTTCTGTAAATTGGCTTAAAATTTGATTTGATTTGATTTTCTCTATCTCCCCTTTATGTCAAGCACTTTGTAACATGTTTTAAAAAGTGCTATATAAATAAAGCTGTATTTACTTACTTACTTAGCTTTGAGTGGGTTGGATGTACCAGGCAGTAACTGAACATTTAGTCCTTTAAGCTGATGTGTTGGAAGCAGCAAATTGAGCAACTGAGTGATTTTAATAAGGTCCATCTTGGTGGTGGTGATGCCTGGGTTTAGAACATCTCCACAACTGCAGGTCTAGTTGGGTGTTCCTGGTCTGCAGTAGTTAGTACTAAACTAAAACTAAAACTAAAAAATGGACTAAAGAAGGACATCCCAACCTCAGGATAATTGGTAATCTTTCCCATTGTTTCTAACGGTTTCTGGGCTAAATATTCACTTGATACCTAATATATCCCACCCACTTACAGGTCCCATTAGAGTGAGATAATCACAATTAATACCACTTAGCCAGTCCGTGGTCATAATGTTATGGCTGATCGGTGTAGATACAGATTTCTAGCTTCAAGGTCAGAACTTCTAAACCTTTCTTAGTTAATTTTGACCTTTGCTGTGATGCAAAATCTTATGCTAATGACTCTGGAAACATCATAATACAGTGTGTTTACAATCGGTAAAGGCAAAGATATGACATTTTCTGTGTATGCTGATATATTTACTAGTGTACACCCTGCTCTCCATCTCTATATTATTACACCCCCCCCCCCCCGAATGAGAGGGAAGGGGTATTGTTTTTGGTTCAGTTTGTTTGTTTGTTTGTTTGTTTGTTAACACTCTAGCAGCAAAACTGTTGGTTGAATCCATACCAAAATTGGGTTTATAGATTGCCAGTGACTCAGAATAGATCAGATTACATTTTGGGAACAGTAGGTCAAAGTTCAAATTTTTTTATGAATTTTTAAAATCTTTTTTTTCCCTATTTACTTATGATGGGCAACATTTCAAATGTCTGTCGCAGCAAAACTATTGGTTGAATTCATACCAAACTGGTTTTATAGATTGCCAGTGACCCAGAAAAGATGTGATTACATTTTGGGAAAATTAGGTAAAAGTTACAATTTTTTATGAATTTTTAAAATATTTTTCTCCTCCCATTTACTTATAATGGGCAAAATTTCAAATGTCTATAAAAACATCAATTTTGGTTCAATTTACTTCAAACTTGGCACATATATAGAGACAATTGATATGCTGATATCGGCACATGCATAGACATGATGACATCAGCTGGACTGATGCCAAAATAAGTTACAATACTGTATTTGCAAGGGGCGGGGTTTGTTTGTTGTGCCTGGCACCATTTGTTTATATATTTTGTTCTTGTTTTGTTGTGTTTGGGATGATTCTGGGGTTAACCTTTGGTTAGTGAGTTATTAGTGAATTATTGACTGACTGGAGGTATCCAGTCAGTCAATAATTGCATCATGGAGCATACATGGGTGGAAGAGTATAAAAATAGGACCAATGGCCAAGGCCACCTTAATGCACGGGCTAACCGGGGCTGAAGCCCAGGGGCCTACTGACTTAAGGGGCCTATCATTTTACGGACTCGATAAGCATATAAACTAACATCGATTTGTAATTTGTCAGTTTTCCTGTCAATCTTTTTATACGTACTGTACGCACGTCTGAAGCTACTTATTGATCCCAATCGGTAAGCCCAGCCCAGCCCCCATGTGTCAAGAGGCCACGTTCAATTACAAAATGTCGGGGAAGAAGAAATTTGAGAGCGATGCCCACAAAAGAAAACTGGCACGAGAAAAGCATGATCGGGAGTCAGAATTATTAAAGAGCATGCGGTTGAGTTTACGCCGATGTGCAGGTGCATGGGTTCTCAGGCTTTATAGTTTCTGTTGCTGCTGTTAAATAAATGTTTTTCCCTACAGTTGATGGTTGTTGATAATATTTTTTTATCATTTTTATCATGAAGTCAAACTTCCATCCATCTTGGTTACAATCTACTCGCTGTTGTAGATTACTAAGATATTATATTTTATAATGAGGCTCAGTAATTTTGAAGGATGGGACTGGGGGGCCTACAACACCTCCCTCAGCCCCGGGGCCTTCCATTAGGATAAGGTGGCCCTGCCAATGGCCCTGTAGCTTACCAGCCAAATTAAAAGCTTTGGGAAATGTACCCAGATGCCATTTATTACACCCAGTTCTGTGTATTTATTCTATTACAAAAACAGCCCATGTTTTGGTCATATTCCAATCAGATCTGTAAAAAATTCAAATTCCAACTTGATATCATTGATACTGATTTATTGGATCAATCCACTTCCTCTTCCACTCTTGTAATGGGAAAATTTTTCAAAGTTGCACCAAATCCAGAATCAGATCTGGATCGAAATAATGTCAATACCTTGTGCTGACATCATCATAAAGAAGCTGTATACCAAGTTTGAAGTCAATCAGAACTGTAGTTTGGGAGAAAAAGACGATTGAAATTTTTTCCCCATAAGAACCCATGTAAAATTTTCTCTAAGTTCCCAGATCCAGAAGAAGATCCTGATCAGCATGTGGCCATTATGTTTTGGTCATCTCCCCATCAGGGCTGGACTGTAGAAATTTACACTGGATATCATTTATATTTACTGAGTTATTGCATCGATCCACTTCCTATCTCTTATAATGGGGAAATTTTTCAAAGTCGCACCAAATCCAGAATCAGAGCCGGATCCAAATAATTTCACTAACTTTTGTTGACATCATCATAAAGAAGCTGTATACCAAGTTTGAAGTCAATCGGAATTGTAGTTTCGGAGAAGAAGACAATTGAAATTTTTGTAACGGATGACAGACAACAACGACGCTGGACGCCGCATGACGACAATAAAAACAAAGCAAACCGGTTCCACAGCTCTCTCCTCTTTCTACTCTTCTCATGCACTGCACAGTTCTGTCTGAGACAAAACTCTACAGTCTATTATAAAGAATCGTGTGCATCAGCTGTATTTTACTGCAGAACATTACCATAGAGTTTTGAAAAAGTGTGGTTGGTGGGCAAGAGAATCAAGAAATAACCTTTTAATTTACTATTTCTCAGCTTTTTTTCTTGCTATGTCACCTAATCTATTGCTCATTCTACCCCCACTCACTCCCTCGTTCACGGAGTGGAGAATAAGGGCCAAGTCAGATCAGCTGTGTTTGCAAATACAAGTGAGAAACGCATCTTACTTTGCCCTTCAGGAACATTTCCTACAACAAAAATCACAGCGTATGTGATTTGTGCTCATTCATCAATGCCTTAAAATGCTTATAAACTGAAGTTATGTTTCTTCTGACTTCAATTACTTTAATAATCACATCACAGTCACATTTTTTGGTGCATGTAAGTGTGGTCGCTGACTCATACAGAGGCGGCAGTGACCCCGGGGCGAAGTTGTGTCAGGGAAACCGCAGAAGACGAATGTTTCCAAATCACGTTAACAGAGAAAGCTGGCACTGTCTGAGCCCGTTTCTCTGTGGAGCCAGTTCACCGCTCCGCTCAAGGCTGCGACGACGCTCTGACCAGATGATGACTGCGCTAGTGCTTCCACACATATGACCTGCAACATCACTGTTTAGCGGTTAACGTTGCCAAGGGATTCATAACAACGCTGACATCATCCCGATAACACCGAGGGGAAAGGGAGGGATTTGGGAGTGCGACCTTAAGACACGGGACTGGGCTTTGCAGTATGTGCATCTGGCAGGAGGAGCAGTTTCCACATTTTACAGTGAAAACACATGAGATTCCCATTTGGAGTCGTCTGGGATAGCGCTCAACAATGCAGAAACGAAATAAATCCTACAACTGTTCTCTTAAGACTGGATTTATTTATTCACTCTGTGTTTTGGGATTTACATAACGTCTCTTCTTTTGTCATTTTAGTTCATCAATCCATATTTTTACTCCGCTGGATCACGTCTCTGACGGTTTTATCTTTTAATGCCGTTTTTGTTTCCAGTTTTCAATAGAAATCCGGGGCTCTCAGTGGTAGTTCTGTACTTTCTTTTGTTTTTGGTCCATTTCTTAAACTTCAAAAGATCTTTAAAAGCCTAGAGAAGCATTATACACATGCCATTTCTGAACAATACTGATGAGATTTATAATCCTGCAGAGCTACACAATACTGCTTCTGTCATTTTTCCTCCACTGAGTTGTAATAGATTATATAACAAGGGCGTTCAGACTTGACTCTACCTTATGACACAGCAGCACTGAAAACAAATAAAATGGTCTATGAAAGGACCTCAAACGCACCGCGCCGAGGCTGAAGCACATTGTAAATGTTGTTAATGTGAAAAGGGGAGTGTTCGTTCTCCGGTGAATGCTTTGTTAACAGATTCAAAACACTTGAAACATGAAGAACAAAACAACATCAGCTGGAAATGAAGTCAGATCTTTTGATCAGGGACCAGACCTTTACCTCACCCTGTCCTCCACTTCCTTGCTTTGAAATGTTTGTATATACTGAATGGGAACGAGCTCTAACACCACGTAACTAATAGACTTTAAACCTCCAACCCAGGCTGAGGATAAGGCGAATAAAGGAACACTTCTATTCTGATACTGACTGGATTTACTGTATAACCAACACTGAAAAGCTCCAACACAGTCACTAGAATAAAATACTGCTGCCATGTGTTTGTCCAGAACATGGATTTGTGTAATCTGAATGTAATCGATCATTCTAGGATCTGCTGTTTTTGTAGTTCTTCAGTATGAGGTGGCTGGGATGGATCCAGGATTTTATCTTCACAGAATGGGGTTTCCATCCCGACTCCTGTAGGTTTTTAAGTTAAGGCCAATGAAGGTATTTTGGTTAGGGTTCAGAAAAGATCATGGCACAGTTGAAATATTAAAGCTACAGTATGCAACCTTTTTCTAGTTGCAAAGCAAACATGAACTTGAAATGGAGAGATGCCGAAAGATACTGGAAACACATACACAGACACTTATTTGTCATTATTTGTACTTGATTACTAGTCGCGGAAAAAATTATCAGACCATCAAAAGTCATCAAAAACAATAGTTATGCAATCAAGTTCTAACTCCTGTGTGTATCATGTGACTAAAACAGACAGAAAAGAAAACATGGAATGCCTAAAAGTACTGTTTTTGTCAGTACAATGTCATAGATATTGATGTAAGAACTGAAGTGATTTTGGTTATTATCAAGAAAACCATGGAAAATGGATAGATATCAGCTCTGAAATTAAACTCTTATGAGCTTTTTTTGTTATTATCATTATATTTGTCCAAACAAATGTACCTTTAGTTGTACCAGCCATTAAAATGAACAAGAAATTGAAGAAAACAAGGGTGGTCTAATATTTTTTTCCGCGACTGTAGGTTTGTAGTGTTCTATACCATCCTGTAATAGCACCTTGTATCCTCCCTCACAACTGACAGACCTCATGGAAAAAACATGAAATAATCAAATTTTGATGGCTGTTGCTTAGCACAAGCTTAATTTCAAAATATTGCACATTGTAGCTTTAATGATTACAATTAGGGATGTCTCGATCTGATTTAAAGATCAGATGTAAGTCGGCAACCAATCTGACATTTTTTTTAGATAATCAGATCAGATTTAGTCATGGGATTGGGCCAATCTGGGCCTGGTTTGGGGGGGTGGTGGGGGGGGGGGCAAATAAACCACAAATAAACAAATGTCCCTCCCCACTCAAATTAAAGTTTCTGAAGATAGGCAAAAGGAAAATGAGCTGCAAAACAGTGCGAGACTGAGAGGAATTACTAAAGAATGTTAAGTTTCACTTTCACTTTGTACAGTTGTATGGGCTGCACATACTCATTGTGAGGTACGTACGGCACGGAACGCACCCCCTGTATAATCCCTGAACAGACCTGTCCATAGATGCGCTGAAGCAAGGGTGCAAACATACAGCCCGTGGGCCAAAACTAGCCCACCAAAGATTCTACTTTAGCCCATGGTATGAATTTGGAAAGTGCAAAAATTATACTAAAGTTAATAAGAGTCAAAGGTGTCACACTTGTTTTAGTTCAGGTTCCACATTCAGCCCAATTGTGATCCCAAGTAAAAGAACAGTATAATAACCTATAAATAATGACTCAAAATTTTAATCAAAATTTCATAGTGAAAAGTATTGGTATCGGATCAGTATTGGCAAAAGTAATCATAAAAAAAATCGAATCGGAAGCAAAAAAATCCAGATCGGGACATCACTAATTACAATAAGTCATTTTTTCACATCTTTTTAGACTTTTCTATCATATACTTACAGTGGCATTTGTCTCTAACCAAATCCAAATGCTGTCAGTGCCTAATTTTAGTCATGAAGCATTCAATATTGCTGCCATTCCAAGAAATTTAGTCAAATCCAGACTGGTTAAGAAGATATACAGGGTGACCCAAAAAAACGGGAATTTTTGAAGTGCGTATTGGCAGACATGAGCAAGTGGCAGCACTGCGAGACAGTGACCTTGAGCAAGTAAACATATCCCCATTTTAGTAACCATTGGCGGCTGTGCGAGAATTGTTCGGTAACCGTGTGATCTCAAGATTCGGTAACGTTCCCTGGCCCCCTAGATCGCCAGATTTGTCCGTTTGTGATTTATTCTTGTGGGGCTATCTCAAGAGTAAAGTGTACACGACTCGACCAAGAACTCTGGATGAGTTAAAACAGAGAATTCAGGATGAAATTCACAGTATCCCAGCTGAGATGTTGCAGCGGTCAGTGAGGAATCTCAACAGCAGATTTCAAGAATGCATTCGTACAGGAGGACGCCATCTACAGGAAGTAATTTTTAAAAAATGAAAATTCCATCATTGTTTCTTAAATGGCATGGTTTAAGGTTTCAGTTACTATGAATCAAATATTTTTCTTCCATCACTCTTGGTTTTATTGGATTGTTAAAAAGTTCCCGTTTTTTTGTGTCACCCTGTGTCTTTGCTAGATAAACACTACAAATGCTGACATATTTTTAGTTCAGAAATGCTACTATGACAACGTTTTATTAACATGTACTGGGTTGCAAAGGTTGCGAAAGACATGTAATAGGTGCTATATGTCATGTTGCGCCACATGCTTTTAATGAAATGATACTATGACATCCCTGTGCTTGAAATGTCCTTCAGGTTGTTTTTGGTTTTCCCTGTACTATCTCAGCTCTGAGAAATCTGGACGAACTAGTTTGCAGAGTCGGAATGGAAGAACAAGTGACAGGCACATGTTTGACAGCAATGATTCACTGATTGGTGAAACGTTTGCTGTGTAAAGGCCAATTATGCAAACAACATTCTCTGTTCCACGTGACAGATGGGAGTTTTTCACACAGACAGAGATTTGCCTGTGAAATGACATTACGTCAAGGCACATGTCTGAATTTACATATAAGGCTGTAACTTTATCCTGTGTGTCAACAAGTACATAAATGATAGAACCGTGACTGTCTCGTTCCAAATTTGAGCTCATTATAGATGGTGAGTGAAAGCACAGGATGATCTATCTATGAGTGGAATGCTACTGGAGGAGCTGGCGTTACGTCCACTGGGTTGGTTATCGGCGCTCTGAAGCTTCACATCTGGCTCCTGATGTGACAGTTACAGACTTTACAGTAGGCCAGAGGCATTCCTTAGATAGTGTGATGTGGGAGTGTTTACATGTGGGTGATAGAGAACGAATGCCTACAAAATGTTCCCAAGGTCAATAATTAACATCTGCAATGCTTTAGATGCAGTAGCTTTAAAATAAATGTGCATTGAAGAAATACTGTCATCTATATATCCATGCAAAGTCATTTATTTGTTTGATCTTTATGACTGTTTCTAAGAAAATTAATTTTAAATACAGTTAATAAGCTTAAGGTGATAAGCCTAAAATGACTTTCCAAAAAGGCCAAAGGTGTTCAGTTTACCAACAAAACTAAAATAACATCATGATGACGAGTTACTACGATGTTCAGGTAAGTGTAGCAGCTCTATGTTTAAGCTTTTGGTGCATATTAAGTGTGGATCTATAAATCCATGCAAAGTTATTTATTTCTTTGATTGAGACTATTTCCAAGAAAGTTAACCCTCTGGTATCCAGGTGCGCTTTTTAGGCACGCTTTGCACTTCGTTTTAAAAAACTTTATAATATTTTTCATAATTTAAATAAGGTTTGAATTCAAAAGTTGTTCATTTTTGCATGATCTTTAAAATTCTGCCCACCAACTAAAATTTGCACATTGTAAACAAAAGAAAATTACAAGACTAGCATCTGTCTCCCAAGTGTGCCTAAAACGCACTATTTCTTCCATTTGATATGTATGATTAGAGCTGACCTTGATTTACAAAAATAAAATCAAATTAGAGCAGAAAAATAAATCAATATATAATATTTAATAGTTTGATTTATAGGTGTACCTTTTTGGCACACTTGGTGACAGATGCTAGTATTTTTGAACATTTGATCTAGCACCAAAAATAATGATGCAAAGTAACCGATGTTGGAGTTAATCATTGACATATGCCAGGATGAAAAAATCAAATAATATGTGATCCACTTTTTATGTAGTATATTGAAAAAAAATATTTTTTTGTTTTTTGCATCCAAAAAAATGGTTTGTTTACATTACAAACACGGCATTTAAAGGGTTAAAAAATGTGACAATTATTGAGTATTTTGTATTTTTATTTACGGCTCAAGTTGATGAAATAGAAAAAAGTGTAAAAGAATTAGAAACAAACTGTATGAAAATTTTTTTGACATTATTCCACAAGTGTGCCAAAAAGGCACACTTGGTGTTTAGTAAGAGCCTTGCTGGACGGGATACCTGAGGGTTATTATCAAATACAGTTAATAAGCTTAAGGTAATTTCCTTAAATGACTTTCCAAAATAGCCAAAGGTGTTCAGTTTACCAACAAAACTAAAATAACATCATGATGATGAGTTACTACAACACTTTTCAGCTTTTTATGATGTTCAGGTAAGTGTAGCAACTCTATGTTAAAGCTTTTGGTGCATATTAACCCTTAAATACCCAGAACTGTTTTTGTGCTGACTTCCAAGTGTTTAGTTTTTTTTGAGTGATTTGTCACCATTTATTATAACATTACTCTTTGTATTATGCATTTTTCAGTGAAAATCAGGTGTTTTCTTATATTTAATTTCCTGATTGTGTACTTTTTCATAAAAGCTCAGAGTAAATTAAATGGATTCCATATCAATGCAGGGAAAACTGTAGAAAAACCAACATTTTCAGCAAAATATACCATAAACATTTATCAACAACCACTGTTATGTGGGTTTTACTGGTGAATCAGTGTGAAAAGCTCAGAAACTGCATTTTACCTGAATTATTTAACAGTATTGATAGGATTAGTTATTCTTAAATTCTTAAATGTTTTAGATCAGGAGAAGCTTGTGGTCGCCGATGCCTGTTTGGGGGTTACTTAACACAGGCTGTTCCTCTCCTTCACACTGGATCACTTACTAGTTATCCAAATAGTTGTAAGGTTAGTTTAATAGTGAACAACTAAACAATTCATTATTGCAGATCTCATTAAAATACCCTGCTGCATACAATAAAAAAGCTGCATTGTTGTATTTCACTTGAGGGAGGTCAACTTTATTAGTAATCATACTTCTAAATATTAAGAAATTCTGTGCATTATCTGTCTGTGCTTAATCTGTATATGTTTATAATTTTTAGTGCAAACATGTCTCTTGAAAAAGAGATCCAGACCTCAGTGAGACGAGCTGTGTAAATAAGGGATTAAATAAATACAGAAGGGAAAAATATTAACCCTGTGATGATTTTTCTTCTTGTGGGATAATTTTCAGAAAAGCGGTCTTTAAATCTTATACACTACAAACAAAAAGTTACAGATATTTTTAATTTTTGGTCTTTTTCTTTTTTTTAAGTTGGGATTCTTGGACAGTGCTTTTTACTTTTTTGTGTGTGAATTGAAACACATTTTTTTAAATGACCGAATAGTTTTATTTATAAATGGCAAAAATGAGGAAAAAAAAAAAAAAAAAAGACAAAAAAAAAAAAGAAATATCCTTAACTTTTTGTTTGTAGTGTATATGTGTGCAGCAGAGGAACAGGATTAATGTGAGAAAGTAGGGGGGAAAAAAAACCCAAATGTACAGGGTGGGGAAGCAAAATTTACAATATTTTGAGGCAGGGATTGAAAGACAGTGTATGACCAATTAGTTTATTGAAAGTCATGAGAATTTATTTGCCACAAGAAAATTGACATAATAGAACATTTTTTTATTCTATGTGTCCTCCTTCTTTCTCAATAACTGCCTTCACATGCTTCCTGAAACTTGTGCAAGTGTTCCTCAAATATTGGGGTGACAACTTCTCCCATTCTTCTTTAATAGTATCTTCCAGACTTTCTCGTAATAGTTTTGCTCATAGTCATTCTCTTCTTTCCATTATAAACAGTCTTTATGGACACTCCAACTATTTTTGAAATCTCCTTTGGTGTGACGAGTGCATTCAGCAAATCACACACTCTTTGACGTTTGCTTTCCTGATTACTCATATGGGCAAAAGTTTCTGAAAAGGTATGGATAATAGTGTTAGGTATGATTATGACATCAATATATGTTTGGTTTCAAAACAACTGACGTAGTGCCTGCTGAGAAAAAACAACTAAATGTTCATTGTAAATTTTGCTTCCCCACCCTGTATAGGAAATGTAAAACAAAACAAAACAAAATAAAACAAAAAAACTGTCACAGTCCTGGGTAATTTCTTACGGTGGCCCCAGTAGAGTGAGTCACCCTGTTCACGCTGTTTGTGTTAATAGAGCAGAGCTGAAAAGGCAGCAGGAAACTCGACTCTGACATGACTTCATCAAGATTAAACAGCCAGGAGCCGCTCTGCTGACAATCAATGGGCCGCTGCCTTTGTGCTCAGTGTTTGTTTACACTCAAATGGGGATTATTTCACCACGCTGTGACGTTTCGGACATAAATATTAGTCCGGATCTACCTGAGCTCAGACGCTGTCACCTCACCTGCTCCATTCACAGTCAATAGAACAGCAGTCCCGTGACAACACCGGATTATAAAGTCCTCCCTTTTTAGCTTTTATGCAATGTACATATACCGTCCATTATCCAAAAACAAAGGCAGTATCCAGGAATTAGACACGTACACATACAAATTCAAGCCTCACTTAAGTAAAAGCAAAACTATTATCACAAAAATGTAAACTAAATGTAGCATTTTAGCAGGAAATGATCAGTGTTTGATGGTTTTTGATCCGTTTCAGTACTTTAATCTACAGCAATGCATCCTTTTCTATAAGATCATCATACTGTACTATATATTAGCAGTGTTGCTGTCCTGTGAGAACGTACAGTATCTGTATAAAGTCGACAGTTTTGACAATGCATTTTCCATATAATCCAAGTTTTAATGAGATTCAATGCAGGATAAATTTGTTCTAGTTCATTTTTATCAAAAACATCTGAAGTTAGCACATGTGGAGATATGTTCACTTGACAGGGATGGGATGAAAAACTGTAATCTGGAGAATAACCAGAGCTAAGGAGTAGAAGAAGTATAAAGCTGCCTGTGATTTCTAAAAATAATGAGTAAAGTACATTTTATACTTCCTATACTTGAATACATGACTTTTACTGATATTAGAGTTATATATAAAGGACATTTCTCAACCATTTAGTTCGGTTTGACTTCCATTGGTCTTTTCTATTTCTATTTTCTGATAATCCAAACATTAGATTACCTTACACTATTTTAGCCCTTTCATGCATAGTGGTCACTACAATGGACAACTGTTCTGCAGCTGTTCTCTTGTATATTCATGGGTTTTGTTGTTATAGTTCCATATCAGCCAACACAGCACCATCCCATACACTGCACTTCATACCATTACTGTAACTTTGCTGTTCTTGATAAACCTGATCTGCAGTAATATGTTTAAGATAATTATTATTGCATTGTAATTAACAGGTTTCTTAAACAAAAAGTTGTGGAGGGGGGGGTTGCTTTTTTTTTTTTTTTTTTTTTGCAACTAGTATTAGAGTATGTTAAAATTTGAAAAAACATCAGATTAGCTGCATTAACCCTTTCATGTATACAGGTCACTACATTGGACAGCTATTCTACAGCTGTTCTCTTGTATATTCATGGATTTTGTTGTTCTTTTTTTTTTTTTTTTTTTTTTTTTTAACACATATCTGTATTAAAGTTTTAAGACACTACATATCTTTTCTGACATGAATTGGTAACATTATGTAAATCTCTCCTGAGCATAAATCCCCAGAATCACAAGCCCTCCCCATAGTTTTCACACAATTTCTCAGTAAATACATGTTTCTGTGTGTCAAAAATTAAACGTGTGGTGTCCAGATGAGTGGACATTTTGGCAACTTCATGAAAAATAGGTTCATAAGATTTTTTTTTTTTTTTCATTATTTTTTTATGTATTTTTTATTTAATTTAATTTAATTTAATTTTATTTCATTTCATTTTTTATTTATTTTTCAGAAGAAAATTTTCAATCACATTATTTTTTTTTTCATGCCTAAAGAGGAATAAAAACACTCAGGAAAAAATTTTGATTAAGGTTCTCATAATTCATGCATGAAAGGGTTAAAAATGTTTTTATTTTGTAGTTGTCACACAGTATACCACTTTCTGATCATGGGTTTTAAATACATGGTTCTTTGCTTCAAAAATTAAACACATGGTTTTTGTAACTCCATGAAAAATAGGTTCATTTAAAAAAATTTTCAATCTCATTGTTTTTTTCATGCCTAAAGAGAAAAAAAAAAAAAAACATCAGGGAAAAAATCTTGACTAAGGTTCTCATAATTCATGCATGAAAGAGTTAAAATTATTTATTTATTTATTTATTTTTATTTATTTGTTTTATTTCGAACATGCAAAGAAAAACAAGACAAAACAAAGCAAATTAAGACATAAACAAAATAACATTTAAATGGACAGAATCTATCTTCAAACACGTACAAGTCTGAGTATTGCATGGTCGAAAAGGAGTAGGAAAAAGTATAAACTTATTTAATCCTACCCCTCAGTGCTTTTACACCTTTATCATTAACTTAATACAACAATCAGCCTATACTATTCCTATAATTTTAGCATCGAACCACAACAATCCATAATACAGTAACTGAATTATCCACAATTAAATAAGAAATGCGGAAATATTGTGTGTTTATGTTGAAGTTATAGGTGATAAAAAAGGTCTAAAATCAAATACAGTACCCAGTACTTTTAATATTATTATTATTTTATTTATTTATTTTCTGATACAGTACTCTATTTTACAAGTGTGCATTTGTGTCTGTCTGTGTAATAAGTAGTGAGTTTATATGTTTTAGCTGTGATTATGTTTTTGTTCATGTCTTTTTTTGGATTCAGTGAGTCAGGGAAATGCAAAAGAATTCCAATGTACATATACTGCGATGTATCAGTGTAAATGGCAAATAAAGTCTATTCTATTCTATTCTATTCTATTCTATTCTATTCTATTCTAGTCTAGTCTAGTCTAGTCTATTACGCACACTTGAACAGAACTTCATTCCATATAAATAGATGTTGAGAATTTCTGTTCCATGACACAAATAATGACTGTAAAGGATAATAAAAGTGAAATTACTCACTTCTGTGTCCTCCTCTGACAGCCCACACTCCGCAGCGATCAGCATGAGCGTCGTTCCATCCGGATGCCTGCTGACTTTGGTGAAATTCTCCTCCAGGACTCTGATCTGATAGTCCGACAGCTTCAGACACTCCGACCCTTGTGGAACCTTATTCATGTCGCCTCCTGATCTCCAGTCTGTTAAGAATAAAAAAAAAAAAACTGTTCAGCTTCAGTCCCGGTATAGGAGCGGCTCCGGACAGGATCAGATGTGCGCGCACCAGCCGGACGCGCAGAGCAGAAGCGCAAGCGGAGCGGAGCGCACAGGACGCACGGATGGAGAGAGTGGAGCGGAGAGAAGTGGTGGCTCACTGACAGCTCGGCGGGAGTGTAAGTGACTGAGGAGGAGGAAGAGGAGGATGTGTATGAGTGGGTGTGTTATGTGTGGGAGCTTTACTACTGTCAACACAGGCGCGTCACCAGGCCGGTCCCACCCTCAGACCCCTCCCACAGCAGCACAAACATCACAGCAGCGCGTCAACACAGCTTCTAATCCAGCTCTGAACACTTCCAGAAGGTCCGACCCACACATTTGACCACACTGTGCAGCATGTCGTCATCAAAACTAATCGGAAAAAGCCCTCAGATCTTTGACTTCAGTGTAATTACTCCAGTACAAGTTTACATGTTACACACTGTAAAAAAAAAATAAAATAAAAAAAAAAAATCTGTAATTTAACAGAATTTTCAATGTTTTTTTTTTCTTCTTTTTTTTTTTTTTACAGATTTTTCCTGTATTTTTAAGATACAGGAAAATATCAATGAAATAACAAAAACAGAGTGAAATAGAGTCAAATGTAAAATAACATGAAAAAACTGTAACTGTGAATAACCAAAAAATTTCAATTTTTTTAAAAGAACTTTTGTCTTTTTTCACAGAAAAATACAGTTAAAATACATTTGAAAATGTATCAGAATTTCACAAATATTTCTTTTCTATTTCTGAGATTAAAATATTAATTTAAAGTTTAATACTGTAAAAATAAATAAATACAGAAATAAATACATAAACAAACAAACAAATAAATTAATTAATAAATAAGATAAAATTACTGACAATTAACTATAAAAGAAGTATTTGTTCTGTAAGTTAAACAAGACTTGTTTGTTAATTGACAAATATCTTGTGTAATTACGGGAGGTTTCACAACAAAAATGTTGAATAAATGTGTTTTTGTGAAACTACACTGAACAAAAATATAAATGCACCACTTTTGTTTTTGCTCCCATTTTTCATGAGCTGAACTCAAAGATCTAAAACTTTTTCTGTGTACACACAAGGTTTATTTCTCTCAAATATTGTTCACAAATCTATCTAGATTTGTGTTAGTGAACACTTCTTCTTTGCTGAGATAATCCATCCACCTCACAGGTGTGGCATATCAAGATGCTGATTAGACAGCAGGATTTTTGCACAGGTGTGCCTTAGGCTGGCCACAATAAAAGGCCACTCCAAAATGTGCAGTTTTATCACACAGCACAATGCCACAGATGTCACAAGTTTTGAGGGAATATGCAAACGGCATGCTGACTTCAGGAATCTCCACCAGAGCTTTTGCCTGTGAATTGAATGTTCATTTCTCTGCCATAAGCCATCTCCAAAGCTGTTTCAGAGAATTCATGAAGAAGACTGAGCAAGGAAAATGGTGCTCACACCAAATGCTGACTGGTTTTCTGACCCCCCTGGACCACCCAATACAGTAAAACTGCACATTTTAGAGTGGCCTTTTATTGTGGCCAGCCTAAGTCACACCTGTGCAATAATCCTGGTGTCTAATTAGCATCTTGATCTGCCACACCTGTGAGGTGGATGGATTATCTCAGCAAAGGACAAAGGAGAAGTGTTCACTAACACAGATTTAGACAAATTTATGAACAATATTTGAGAGAAATAGGCCTTTTGTGTACATAGAAAAAGTTTTAGATCTTTGAGTTCAGCTCATGAAAAATGGGAGCAAAAACAAAAGTGGGGCATTTATATTTTTGTTGAGTGTATAATATGTACAAGCACTGATAAACTGTCCAAATACAATTTTTTATCAGTGGATTGTACAACTTAGTCTCATTGAAAATGATTTATATATATATTTATAGGTAATTTGATTGTTTTAATACATGAAAATATTCTGTATTAAACATTTGAAAGTCAAAAAATATGCAAAATCTCATGTAAGGTTACGGCAAAAAAAAAAGTATTTTAATTATGGAAAATTACCGTATTACGGATAAAATCTTTCAAGTGAAATTTTCATTAGACCCACTGGTATTCCGACTGGGAACTATACCTAAGATATAGTTCAGATCAAAG
Organism: Sphaeramia orbicularis; assembly: GCF_902148855.1. NCBI lineage: Eukaryota > Metazoa > Chordata > Actinopteri > Kurtiformes > Apogonidae > Sphaeramia > Sphaeramia orbicularis. The sequence goes on from NC_043966.1 coordinate 16,891,264, forward strand.
ACACATGTTACGGATACTTTTATTGATCACTACGAAAATGATAACTGTCAACTGGAAGGAACCAAAACCACCGACCATAACTCAGCGGGTACAGAGACTGAAAAAGGATTTACACTATGGAGCGAATGACTACAAGTCTACAACTGAAGATGGACACTTCTGAACAAAGATGGAACTGTATTACATTGTATTTGGATGACTGATGAAGGAATGGGAGCTATTATTAGATTATGTTTCTCTATGACTGATATTGTACTGCTGTGAATTTCCTTAATACAAACAACTATTTATTTTCCATGTGATTTCTATTTATGGTATTTCTATTGTATTCCATTTACTTGTGCTTTAATTCATAGGGTCCTATGTCAGAGAATGTTCTGCTTTGTGGAAACATGAAAATATCTAAATAAAAAGTAAAAAAAAAAAAAAAAAAAAAAAAAACTCACAAAAGTAATAGTCTTGTTATGTCCTCCAATAACACATTAAGGTGGAAATTTTGAATTTCAGAGTATTTCTGTGAACGCTCTATAACCTCCTGAGACAAAGCAATGCATTTTTGTCCTCTGTAGGGGACAAAAGTTTGACAGCTTCACTTAAAAAATGCTGTCCATTGAAAAAGGACATTCCATCAAAAGATGGATGGATGGATGGATGGATGGATGGATGGATGGATGGATGGATGGATGGATGGATGGATGGATGGATGGATGGATGGATGGATGGATGGATGGATGGATGGATGGATGGATGGATGGATGGATGGATGGATGGATGGATGGATAGATAGATAGATAGATAGATAGATAGATAGATAGATAGATAGATAGATAGATAGATAGATAGATAGATAGATAGATAGATAGATAGATAGATAGATAGATAGATAGATAGATAGATAGATAGATAGATGGATGGATGGATGGATGGATGGATGGATGGATGGATGGATGGATGGATGGATGGATGGATGGATGGATGGATGGATAGATAGATAGATAGATAGATAGATAGATAGATAGATAGATAGATAGATAGATAGATTTAATTCAAAATACAGTCACTGCTGCACAGAAACAGTCATACCACATCAACAATAAATAAATAAATGCAGCGTTTAATAGCTAAGAATAAGTTAATAGAGCGACCGATCGACAGACAGACAAGAATATTTTTTAAAAATGTATCTGAAAAAAAATGTTGCATTATGCAGTTTAAGTCAAGACAATTGTTTAATGTTAAAAAGGTAAAAATTTTCACTTTCCTGTCTAAGGAGGATAAATGGATAATATGCACTGTCCCTTTGAGAAAAAACAAAACAAAACAAAACAAAAACTTCAAAATTCAAACTTCAAATAACCACAATTTAGGGACGGAAATGTCCCTGAAGATGAAATACTGATTCGTCAGAGTTTGTACTCATATTTGCAAATTCATCTGTGTTCAGATTTATTCCGTTTATCTGTTTTTACCCCAGAACATGATAAATGGCATGAAAAAAAACAAAAGTTTGGGAGGCATGACTACAAAAATAACACATGTACAATATAAACCTCCTGTTAACTCACACACACACACACACACACACACACACACACACACACACACACACACACACACACACACACAGTCTTAAAATGATTATATAATGTTTTCTCTTTTTCTCTTTGATCAGTTAGATACCAACTGTTATGACAACTCCATTGCAAAGAAAACATCTTCATGAAACACTCTGAATTTCACATGGTGACTGTAAATACTGGTCTGATAATGTTCCCAGACCCTTCACACACACTTACAGCTTCTTCTGATGCTATCTTTAGCTTTCGATTAGACCCATAATTATGTGGTACTCTCACTGAAAAGCTTGACATTAGCGACCGCAAAGCATGCTGGATGATTTTTTTTTTTTTTTTTTTTCCCTCCTTCCCTATATTTTAAATCTGAACCCTCCACAAATTAAATCCATACAAAGTCCTCACCTGTTCTGCAGACAAAAACCAGTCGAGACACCAGACTGAGCTTTGTCCTGTTTGTCTTTTAATGTGGTTGTACTTATAGTGTTGGACTAGTCTAAGATCAGGGTCTGCAGACACGATTGAGACGCTTAGACATGTTTGTTTACACTTTTTATCCTCTTTTTCATTCTGTTTGCTTTGTGAGAATGATCAGAGTTGAAATGTAATGAAAACATGAACTTGACTAACTTTATATCTAATACTAGAAGGTTTTAAGATCTGGAAATTTAAGAGTTTAATTAATCTATTAACAGTACAATTTAAAAAAAACAAACAATGATTCTGCACTACAATATGCCATGTTGTATATTTCTTATTTCTATTACTATTTCTATGTTATTTGGACAGTCTTGGCATCATGTTTTACTGTGGATTTTAACCCTTAGGGGTTTGAGCCTATTTTGGCTGTTTCTGAGTACTTTTGATTTTGCCTTTATGTACTATATAAAGAAATGTTCACTATACCCATGTTTGGTATCTTTTTTTTTCTGCACAACTTCATCTTTCTTATCTGCCTATTATTTTTTCACTTTAACCTACAATAACGACACAAAAGGCCAAAAAACACAAAAAATATAAAATCCAATTTGAAAAATTGCTATAATTTATTGCATAAATAACACAAAGATGCTTAATGAACCTTTTCAAAAACTTTAAAAGTGAATATTGGTTCCAAATATTAGGGATATAAAATTAAAATGGTAATAAATAAAAAGTATGCTCAAATATTTGACATAAAAGCACTACTTTAAATTGGCATTTTCTCCAATTTTCTCACCTCCCCCCCACCCCCCCCACCCTCAACTGACCGACTTCCAATGCTACGATGTTTTAAAATTGTCATGTGATTCAGTCCCGGGGCTGTGACTGTGGACCCCTAAGGGTTAAGTAAGTATTCTATTTTTTTTTTTTTTTTTTTTTTTTTTTAAGCTGCTGTAACAGAACAATTTCCTGTTAAGGGTTAATAAAATATCTATCTCTCTTAATTGTTTGAAGGTCCCGATGTCACAAATATGACAATCTGATGCTTTTAGTTTTCTTTATGCTATTCTTTATGCTATTTTTCTCCTATTTCCAACCTGCTGCATATGTTTGCTGTTTAATTATGGGTCGATTTTATTCTGCTTTGGTCTGAGTGTTGTCTTTTAACATTTCTGAAATAAATCTATACGGTTTTGAGCTAAAAAAAAAAAAAATGGACAAAAACAGTTGATGTTTTGTGATATTTTGTCCTTCACTTCAGACTTTAGGATATTAACATGCTGTTTATTGATGTATTTTGTGGTTTTATATTGTAAGCAACTAGTTAGTCGACAAAAATCTGACAATGAAATACTCTTCTTTCTAACTACATATGATAGATACTATACAGGGATAGGACATAGAGTCTAAATCAGAGGTCTAAAACATGTGACCTGCGGGCCGAATCCGGCCCTCCAAAGGTTCCAATCAGCACATGGAATGAATTTGTGAAATGCAAAAATTACACTGAAGATATTAATTATTTTAGTTCAAGTTCCACATTCAGACCAATTTAATCTCAAGTGGGTCAGATCAGTAAAATACTATCATAATAGCCTATAAATACTCACAACCCAAAATTTTTCTATTTGTAAATGTAAACATTTTCATGTCATTTCACTGTATTTACACTAAAACTATCATTTCACAAAAACGTAAATAACCTGAAGAAATATGAACATTTTGAAATGTCTGAAGTGTAAATTTACCAATATTCAGCTTGTTATTAAATCTTTTGTCCATTTGTTGATCCACTGTGATCTGTTAGTTTTAATTTACATGTGTAAATGGTAAACTGAGACATAATATTGTTAAAATTACACTTTGTTTTCTTAAGAAATTTGTGTTTGTTCATGTTATTCATATTGTTTTGTTGCTGCAATTTCTTTATTAAACTTTTCATACAGTTTAAGAAAGAACACAAAATCACAGACAAGAGCTTATGACCAAAATGTTCTAGGATAAATAACACTGTAAAGCTATTAAAATAAAATAACACACAAAAAAAACATACACACACACAAAAAATTAAAAATTAAAAATAAAATTAAAAAAATAAAAAGACATATAAAACAACACAAAACATGATATATGTATTACAAGCTGCTAGTGAAGTGGTATTGGGTTGTTAGCACAAGATTGGAAGAAAAGATTAAAGTAAAAAAAAAAAAAAATCAATCCGAGTTTACAGGGAAGTCCAGCTTCCGAACATATCCAAAAAAAGGGTCCCATATTTTAGAGAATTGTTGTGAGCCCCTCAACAAGTATCTGATGTTTTCCAAATTGCTAAAATAAAGTACATCCCTGACCCATTCATATTGTTTTAAAGGACAGTTGGTAGATTTAAACATTTTCATCACATAATTGTACTTTTTTTGCTCTAAAACATAGAGAAAAGTTTGGAGTTGACATTATTTATATATTATTATGTTAATATTTCACTGGTCCGGCCCACTTCAGATCAAATTTGGCTTAATGTGGCCCCTGAACTAAATACAAACTTATGACTTGAATCTACACAAACCTTTTCCAACTCACAGGCACAATGCAGAACCTAAACCAGATGCTGTGATTCCACTAAATAGAGTCACCACTGTCTTAACCTCGACAGATGTGTAGCAGAGGATAATGACTGTACATTATCTGAGGATGCTATCGATAACAAGCTGTCACTTTATGACATAACAACACAACCGTCAGTTCAGTGGAAATCGTGGTGTACATTGTACCGCAGCGGCTGAGCCTATTGGACGCTGCAGATTGTTCAGGTCGTATTTCATGATAAGAAATGGACAACGAAGTCTGGGGTCAAAGTTCAGACTTAGTGTTTGACTGAAAACGTGTTGTTAAGGCTCCAGAGGATCAGATGTTTCAGTAAATGACATAAAGCAGAGCGGTATTTAATTGTACTGTATAAGTCGTTTAATGTAATTTCTGTTTTTAATTATTTTAGTTCCACTTGTGGAAACCAACGCTTTGAATGCCTTTCCTTGTTAACCATTAAAGATATAGAACTATTTTTTTAGTGACTTTCAAATGAAATTTTCTCTATATTTAACCGCACTCATTGCATCCACTTTTGCTTTTAAATCTCCCTTTTTGTAGCTTTGCAATTAAAATGCTTCTAACATCTGAATCGTACACAAAAACAACACATCACTTATAATTATATCCTGCCTTATAGGTAACAGTATAAGATACAACATTTTTTTAGTCCAAATGGAAATTCTCTACCATATGTTGCTCAAAATGACAATTAACAATAACAAAAGGATTAAAAAACTATGCACAAATAGTAAAAGTGAAAATAAAAACCAGTTAAATTAAGTGAAAATATGTTAACTACCATAGAAAAACAAAGGTTGTGCTTTCCTCAGTCATTCATCACAAATTAACATAATATAATCCCCTGTATTTTGCTTTTTTTCCCCCAGTGAAAATCAAGTATTTTCCTATATTTCATTTACCAACAACAACATATGCTCATAACAGTTCTAAGTAAACTTTATCATACTTTATATGAGTGAAGATTATTCTATCAAAACAGAGAAAACTGAAGAAAAACTGACTTTTTAATAAATTATATCATTAACTGAACACAAAAACCAGTGTCTAACCCCTGTCCTTTGTCAAACATGGGTTTCACTGGTGAATTAATGTTCCAGATGATGGTGTTTCCACATTCACTATAGAGAATCTGAATGTCCACATCTTGTGCTGCTAAAAAAATGCATTTTACTACAATTGTTACCTGGAAAATCTACAGAATTTATTAATATTTAGATCAAATTACCAGGATCATAGATGAAAATTCAACATCAAAAGTCTGTATGCCTGTTTTATGTTAAAACAGATGAGTATTTCTCTATTAGTATATGGAGCAAAATAGAAAAAATAGACAGTTAATAAAATTGTGAAGCTAATAATTCAATTTAAGAAAATGTACAGAGAAAAAATAAGGATGTAGTATGATGTGATGGTGGTTATTTACTTTGAGTATGTATTTGATATTACATTATATATTGTTGAATTTTCTATGAGAAATTTATGAAAAGGAAAAAAGAGAAAAGGTGAAAAGGTCCGTTTTTTCCTTTCGTGGTGATGAATGTGCACATGTAGTTTATATCACATAGTTTTATAAGATTACAGACATTCTAAAATAAAATGAGTGAATTAAGCTAGATCTGTAGAATGGGAAGAACTGCAAAAACAAGACTGAAAGTCCAGGGTTTTTCCTGCTATTATGAGCTTTATGAGCAGCACCTATAAGCTGAAGAAACTCTGCTGAGATTCTCAGTCAAATAACAACAACAGAAAGTCGTCACAGCCCCTAATCCTCCTCAAACCGAGGAAAAACCCTGAATGTCTGCAGCCACGCCAGGAGTTCAGCGCTAATGTCAGTATTAACATGTTTACAGTAACAACGCTTACATGCTGATATGAGCAGGTTTAATGTTTTCTATTTTCACTGTTAACATGCTAACCTTTCAATGGGAATTCCGCCTCAGATCACACGATTTTAGAAACTGTTCCTGACTAACCATCACCAAATTGCTTCATACATTCAGAAAATAAGGGTTTTTAGTCCTATTGCAACATTTCAGCCTTATATCTTTATTAGTTTTGAAGAACTGGGACTATGAAAATTGGATGCGACTGCAAAAATGTACAAAAAAAGTCACATTTTAAATATTCATGATGGATAAAATTTTCAAGAGTTGTTTTTATGCATAAAATATCTTAATGCTATTAACGTTTTTTTTTTTTTTTTTTTAATGAACTTAGCATCTTTTTCTGCACCACTTGTTTTTTAGTCACTCCTCCTTTCCAAAGCTCCAATGTCAAAAACTAAGGACAACATGAGGGTGAAATCTTGTATTTAGTATTTTTGTTCAGATAACATAATTTTCTCAAAGTATGAAGCAAATCTGGATTTCAGGAAGCCTCTGGTGATTTCACATGCAATGACCTAAATATGAGGTGTCACTAAGGATGCTGAGAATATGTTTACCCCACCCCTGAGGGGGAGGCAAAAGTATTGTTTTTGGTTTGGTTTGTTTGTTTGTTTAACATTCTATCAGCAAAACTACTAGTTGAATTCATACCAAATTTAGTTTATAGATTGCCAGTGACCCAGAATAGATCTGATTACATTTTGGGAAAAGTTGGTCAAAGTTCCAATTTTTTAGGAATTTTTAAAAAAATCTTTTTTTTTCCCCATTTACTTATAATGGGGGAAATTTCACGTTTGTAGCAGCAAAACTACTGGTTGAATTCATACCAAATTTAGTTTATAGATTGCCAGTGACCCAGAATAGATGTGATCAAATTTGGGAAAAGTTGGTCAAAGTTCCAATTTTTTAGGAATTTTGAAAAAATCTTCTTTTTTCCCCATTTACTTATAATGGGGGAAATTTCACGTTTGTAGCAGCAAAACTACTGGTTGAATTCATACCAAATTTAGTTTATAGATTGCCAGTGACTGAGAATAGATGTGGTTACATTTTGGGAAAAGTTGGTCAAAATTTAAATTTTTTATGAACTTACAAAAAAAAAAAAAAAAAAAAAATTCCCCCCATTTACTTATAATGGGCGAAATTTCAAATGTCTATAAAAACATCAATTTTGTTTCAATTTACTTCAAATTTGGCACATATACAGAGGCAATTAATATGCTGACATCAGTACACACATAGACATGATGACATCAACTGGATCGATGCCAAAATAAGCTACAATACGTGCGAAGGGCGGGGTTTGTTGTGCCTGGCACCACTTGTTTTACACGTATTTGGTCATGATTCAGCATAAAATGCCATTAATAGAAACACAATAGAAACAGGACAGGGACTAAGAGCTGACTCACTGCTGGAGTCGGACACTTTGTAGGTATGAGATAAGACTGAAACAGAAAAGACAAGATAACGGTAAGTGGAGTCACAAATACAGAAGGTCATGACCCTGTGGTTCCAGTCAGAGGATGATAGAGCAGCCACTAATGGGTCACTATTCCACAGTTATGGATAAACTCTGACCTTATTGAAATATATCTACATCAGAATTAATCTATTCCTGTCAGACATGTACCCGATCATAATGACCGTAAAAAATAACCCACAAATATAATTATAACAACACATTGCATATTTTTATTGAGTTTCATGAATTAATAGATGGAAGCATTATGTTAGTGAGGTTTCAGTATGAGAAGTGTTGTTTAACCCTTTCATACACAGTGGTCACTCCAGTGGACAGTTCTTCTCCGACTGTTCTCTTGTATATTCATGGATTTTTTTGTTTTAGTTCCATATCAGCCAACACAGTGGACACTTATGCATCATCCCATTCACTGACATTCATACCATTGCTGTAACTTTGCTGTTCTTGATAAGCTTAATTTGCAGTGACATATTTGAGTGTACATCAATTACTTGCTATTGTTATGAGACTGTAATTAACAGGGTTTTTTCTTTTTTTTTTTAAACAAAAAGTTTTTGTTTTTTGTTGCATTTTATCTCCATAAAGTGAGTAATAACTAATATTAGAGTATGTAAAAACGTGACAAAACATCATATTAGCAGCATTTTAAAACATTTTTTTTCATAGTTTTTACACAGTATATCAGTAAATACATGTTTCTTTGCTTCAAAAATTAAACGCATGGTGTCCAGCTGAGTGGATATTTTTGCAATTCCATAAAAAAATTCAATCGCAGTGTTTTTTTCATGCCTTAGGGAGGAATAAAAACACAAAAAAATTCAGGATTTATGCATGAAAGGGTTAATTGTATTCATCACCATCTCTGCTGTACATTTTGCGGAATTTTGGGTGATTATGTCCTAAAAATTCTACATTGTTGCCAATAAAGTTGGAATAATTTTGTTTTCAGGCACATTTCTCTTTTTATTCCTATTTATACACATCAGTAATCACCTTTGACCAAGTACAATGATTACATACTGAGTACCAGTTACACTATATTTATGAAAAATAAATCAGATTATCACAATCATTTCATTAGAAGAGATAAAAAAAAAAAAATCTTGGGCAACAGTGCATAACTGTGATAATATGATAAACAAAGTAATTATCCTAATAAAAACAGAGGAAAACTGTAACTGTAAATGCTGACTTCAACAAAGCTACATGAAAAAGTTAAAAAGAACCAAAATGGATAAACAACAAGAAGCACTAATGAGACAAAAATGACTTAAAAGGCATATCAGAGCAAAAATACAGCAAAAGATGCAAAAAAAAAAAAAAAAAAAAAAAAAAAAGAAGATGTAAAACAGAGACTGTAGACAGTAAAGGCTAAAAAAAAAAAATGCAGATTCATTGTAATTCCTGTATTTCTGGAAGATCGGGTCTTGTTTTGGGTCTCTGGGAACCACTATTCTAGTTAAATAATGCAGCATTTCAAATAATATAAGATCCTTTATTTAACCTTCTAAGACCCAGCTGTGGGTTTTCTGTCCACATTTGTGGGCAAGAGTTTCACAACTTTATACAAAAAAAAAGAAAATAAAACTGTCCACCACAAAGGAGATTCCTTAAAAATTAAAAGAAAAACTGCATCTGAAAAAATTGTTGTATCATGATGTTTCCAATATAGGCACTTATTTCATAAAAAACAAAAAAAGCTTGTACTTTGCTGACATTTCCTGGGTCTAAGGAGGTTAAATAAAAAGGCTAGTCATACAATGTGCACCATTTGGGAGGTGGGAAGATTATGCTTATACTGTAATACTGCTTTTCATTCATGTATATTCTTAACCCATAAAGACCCAAACATCCACCACTGACCAAAACCATCTACTGGTCTAAACTGTTTAATACCTGTTAATCCACTAATCTTATCAATACATGTAAATAAATTGTGTAAAATACAGTTTTTCATCTTTTCATGGTCATCAGATATGACCCATTTAGATGTTCAGAAGCTCAGTAGTTACCATGGAAACACCGTCATCTTCTACAACATTAATTCACCAGTAAAACCCAGTGGATGGGGACGCTTAGTTTATGTTCAGTTTTTGATATGTTTGCTGAAAAAGTCAGTATCTCCTCAGTTTTGATCAGTAAATTAAATTTCAGAAAATACTTGATTTTCACTGAAAATTTGCAAAATACCATTTATTAGAGTAAGTGGTGATAAATCACTTAAGAAAGGTTAAATTGAGAGAAAAGGTGATTTGGGATAGTCACACAGGGTCTTTATGGGTTAAATATTTATCTGTTGTTAAAGATGAGTAAAAAAGACTTAACATTGGACATAAATTAAAGTGTCATTTTGCAACTTTAAGACCTTAAACTCATCAAAACACTGAACTGAAATGACCTACTTTATTAACGGGACAAAAACTATATTTAGGATTCTGAGGAAGATTCACAACAGAAACATTCACCAATAGTGGATGTTTTCTAATTCACTTAAATGAGAAATAAACAGGGGAGCTTTTGTTTCTATAATCTACCCTTCGCCTCACTCCTCTAATCACTTTCTTATCTCTGTAGAATGTCTGGTTGAGTCTGAACTCCCTCAAGAAGAGTTCCGTCTCTGATGTGGCAGCAGATATTATGGGATATGCGTCCTCACGGGGCTCCTTTTAGGACGAATCACTTGTTTAGTGATGCAATATGTAGTAAAATGCAGTAATGTTTAGTAATTTAATCATTCGCGCGATCACTTAAAATGCCAAACAGACTTTATATCTGCATTTTATTATCTGATCTTGACTTTCTGTTGATGCATGTACCGGACAAATTAGAGTTAAAGTAAACATTTTATTTTATATTTGTGCATAACATAGTTGGAACTCATGGTACAAGACTTTTTTATTAACAGTGAGTCTTGTGATGTATCGTAAATATCATTATTATTCTTGTTTAACCCTTTTGTGCATAGTGGTCACTACAGTGGACAGCTATTCTACAGCTGTTCTCTTGTATATTCATGGATTTTGTTGTTCTTTTCGCTATTTTTTTGTTTTTGTTTTTTCTTTACACATATCTTTGTTAAAGTTTTAAGACACTACATGTCTTTTCTGACATGAATTGGTATCATTATGTAGATCTCTCCTGAGGATAAACCCCCAGAATCACAAGCCTTCCCCACAGTTTTCACACAATTTATCAGTAAATACATGTTTTTGTGTCAAAAATGAAACGTGTGGTGTCCAGCTGAGTGGATATTTTTGCAACTTCATGAAAAATAGATTCTTTTTTTTTTTTTTTTTGTCATTATTACTTTTTTTTAAATGTATTTTTACATTTTTTTAAAAAATTATTTTTATTTTATTTATTTATTTTTCAGAATAAAATTTTCTATCACATTGTTTTTTTCATGCCTAAAGAGGAATAAAAACACTCAGGAAAAAAATTTTGATTAAGGTTCTCATAATTCGTGCATGAAAGGGTTAACAGCATGCATGTGTAAAGATCGTTCATATCCCACTATTTTATACTAATGTGACATCAGCTAGATATGTTTTAGAATATGCTCAGTCACTAAACACACATTTTTTTTTGTATTATTGAGCTCAAAGTAAAAACATTTCAGACAGCGCACACAGACTCCATTCTCCCCCCCTCCCCATGCTGCGATTCCTGGTGGGAAAATAAAACAGGCCTTAGGTAATCGTACTCGTGACGTGAGGTCTGATCCCATGTGGTGTCTCTGCAGTGAGACGTGGGATCATCTCAGCCCGTAGGTGAGACGGCTGTAAAATGTTGTTTTAACACATAATTACAGAGAAAAGTGTCAAAGTCTCCTCACGAACGCCGGGCTTCGGATACAGAGGATTCACAGCTGTTTGTTTGTGAGTCAGAAGCTGATGTCACGATAAAAGCAGACCGATTTAAGTCCATTAACACATGTCGACTCAATCTACCTGCAAATGTTTCCATGGAATATGACTCAGCCTGGACAAACAAACATTTAGGGATATGGTTATATTTACTGTATGTGTGTTGTAATCTGAGTAACTATAGGGAAAACCGACATGTTGGAACGTATAGTGTTGTTAGGTGTGACTTTACTGCAGTCTGTGGAGTCTGACTGAAATGAGCTAGATTATTGACAAGAGGTCCGAGATGTGTATTTGTGAGACATGAGTAGTTCAGGGTCATTCTTGGTTCATATCTGGGTTCTTCTATGAAACTGGGTTCACTTTGGTACCTGGCACTTTTCCAGCTTTTTAGACCCAATAATAAAAAAGAAATTTAGACATATTTCCCCCCCAGGATGTACCTAATGATGACCTCAGATAAATGCAAAAAAAATTATACTCTTGCTCTGAGCTATCCCAAAATTAATGAATATTTAATAAAATATTGGGGCCAAAAATAGGACCAAAATCAGAACATGAAAAACTACCTAGGTGTCAGTGCATTTGATCTGGAAAATATAGCTTGAAATGATCTAATATGGTGCTATAAATATTTCCCCACAGGATGTACCTCAGATAAATGCAAAAAATGTTACTCTTGCTCTGAGCTATCCCAAAATTAATGAATTTCTAATAAAATCCTGGGACCAAAATTGCGACATGAAAAGCTACCTAGGTATCAGTGCATTTGATCTGAAAACATGGCTGTAAATGGTCTTATATACCGCTATAAATAAAAACACTGTGTTAAATTTGACGATCCTTGTGGTTTTTCTAATCCAGACATGCAGGTTTTTCATGAATCTGCAGTCTCATTCCAGGTTTTGTGTGTAACCCGTCGTGTCCACTTGCGTTACATGCGGAACCTGCCCATTTAAACTCAAATAAATCGCGAATGATTTTGCAACAAGTCATTTTTGTGAAACACTTTGCCTTGTATAATTAGTTCAATTCTCAAAATGTAGCTGTGAGAGAATATGGAGATATTAAAAAAAAAAAAAATAGTAGTGCGTAATTTTCTTATCCTTTTGACTGTGTTAAATGCAGTTTTTTACATTAGATATAATGTAAAATAATCTAAAAATGTGTTTTATTTTGAAAAGTAGCTTCTCTTTTATCTCAGAAAGTATTTATTTTTAAATTAGACCCAAAGTGCTTCCAAACTTGCTTCATGACATTAGTCTACGTCTGGTTTGAATTTTTAGCCCTATGTCCTGTTTTTTAGGGACCAGTTTGATAGAAGCACCCATCTGACTCTTTACAAAACATCAGCAAAGTAGTTAGGAGTAGTAATAGTTAGCTTTGTATATTTCTTTTGTATATTTTGTTCATTTCAGAAGTTCTAGTAGTACTTTAGTAGCATATGTGTATTAATATTTTATTCTGAAGCCTTTCACATTCCTACTTTTTCTTAATACTCTTAATACTTTCTTAATTTCCTATACAGTCCCTGGTTTTGCTGCTAAATCGAATTCAGCTGGTGAACTGATTTTTATTGTTCCTCTGACAATAAAGATCTATTCTATTCCTATTCTATTCTATTCTATTCTATTCTATTCTAGTTTTAGAGTAGTCCTACTGACACACACATAAAAAAGTACTACTGAGTTTAATGACTCTACTTGAGACCTTTTTGATCAAAAATAAGTTGTTTTGGAGAGTGAAAGGTTGGTTCTACGCTTAAAACAAAAATACATACGTTTTCCCTCAGACTGAAGGCTGAACTGTTGTTGGTGTGTTGCTTTTGACAGGTTGGTAACAGGTCTGAGGATGAAGATGACAACAACTTTGACAGACACTAGTGGAAAAAGAATGTGTAACTAAAAGAATGTGTGTGGACTAAACCCAGTGTTTAGAGTGGATTAAATCACCTACAGACTTTAACCCATAAGGACCCAGTGTTACTTTTGTGGTGGTTCCCAGATGAATTTTTTTTGCTATATTTAGTCTTCCTTAAGTGATTTATCACCATTTATTGTAAGATTATCGTCTGTATTTTGTGTTTTTTCAGTGAAAATCTGTTGTTTTCCTACATCTAATTCACTGATCATGTAGATGTTCATAAAAGCTCAGATCAGTGTTGCAGGTTATTATATCAAAAACAGAGAAAACTGAAGACAAAAGTGACTTTTTCAGTAAATATATCAACAACTGAACATAAAACAAGCATCTCCATCCACTGTCATTGATCCAACTCAATGGGTTTTACTGGTGAATCAATATTGTAGAAGATGACAGTGTTTCCACGGTAACTACAAAGCCTCTGAACGTCCAAATGGGTCGTATCTGATGACCATGAAAAGATGACAAACTGTATTTTACACCAATTATTTACATGTATTGATAGAATTAGTGGATCAACAGGTATTAAACAGTTTAGACCAGTGGATGGTTTTGGTCACCATGGGCTGTTTGGGTCTTTATGGGTTAAGTTTAAGTTGCCCATAGGTGTGAATGTGAGTGATTGGTTGTTCTTCTCTATACGTCGGCCTTGTGATGAACTGGTGACATGTCCTGGGTGTACCTGTCTTCACCCCCATAGTCAGCTGGGATAGGCTCCAGCACCCCCGCAACCCTTGTGAGGATAAAGCGGTTCGGAAGATGACTAATTCAAAAGTTAAAACATTTTAGTAGATATTAGTAGATGCTTTTGTCCACTAGTGGCTGATGGCGTTTCTGAGGGTTAAGGCAAAACTATAAAGTACAAAATCACAATAGCCTGCTAGTTTCACTTGCAAAAATAAATTTTATACAAACTCAAAAACCTCAACCGGAAAAAGGTGGTCTGCCCTCTCCAGGTTGGTGGGGAGCCCTTGCCCCAAGTGGAGGAGTTCAAGTATCTCAGGGTCTTGTTCACAAGTGAGGGAAGGATGGAGCGTGAGATTGACAGACGGATCGGTGCAGCGTCTGCAGTGATGCGGTCGTTGTACCGGTCTATCATGGTGAAGAAGGAGTTGAGCCGAGAGGTGAAGCACTCGATTTACCGGTCAGTCTACATGCCTACCCTCACCTATGGTCATGAGCTTTGGGTCATGACCGAAAGGACAGGATCCCGGATACAAGCGGTCGAAATGAGTTTCCTCCGTAAGGTGGCTGGGCGCACCCTTAGGGATAGGGTGAGGAGCTCAGCCATCAGGGACGAGCTCAGGGACGCCGCTGCTCCTCCACATCCAGAGGGGCCAGCTGAGGTGGCTTGGGCATCTGTTTCGGATGCCTCCTGGACGCCTCCCTGGGGAGGTGTTCTGGGCATGTCCTGCCGGGAGGAGACCTCGGGGAAGACCTAGGACACGTTGGAGAGACTATGTCTCTCGGCTGGCCTGGGAACGCCTCGGGGTCCCCCCGGAAGAGTTGGAGGAGGTGTCTGGGGAGAGGGAAGTCTGGGCGTCCCTGCTTAGACTGTTACCCCCGCGACCCGGCCCTGGATAAAGCGGAGGATAATGGATGGATGGATGAAACTCAAAAACTTAACTGTTACTGGAAAAAAACTGTCAAAAAGTGGATTTGGATAGTGGTATACTGTATGTATTATGATCCATCGTGCATTGTTCAGTGACACATTTCTGATTAGGATGGTTTTACTGAGAACCTTTGGGTCAGACAATGGAACCAAGAATCCAAGAACCAGTTGAAATAAACAAAAATCACAACTAATTTAGTGGAAAAGATCTAGGTGTGATTGCAAAACCTGCCTATCACGACTAAAAATTAGTACCAACCACAGTCCAAGAAAATATCTGACTGTTTAGAGTTGATTTATAGTAAATTTTGAATATCTCAGTAGATTTTTTAATATATATATATATATATATATATATTTCCAATTAAAAATACTGACAATATAATACAAATTGACAACCACAGAGATCAGTTTCCTTTTCCCTCTGGCTTTTCACAAAGAGTAAATAGCATTTCCCTTTAAATAACAATTTCCTAGTCAAAACATTTCGGTTGATACACAAGAGCTACGTCTCACCATATCCGCAGGAAAAGGAAAATGGAAATAAACCCAAGACAAACAGTGAGTTTTATGTTCAGAAAAGGACCCTCACCCTCATATGCACAGTAAATCCACCGATAATCTGATCTGTACAGTAGGTTACTATTAATAAATCTTCCGCTCCTGTGGGAAACGGGGGAAAACAAACCTGTGACAGCCTCACCGGCCATGTCCTCCATCCCAACATTAACCCTCATAATTCACAGAGCTTTGTTTTTTCATTAAAGAGCGGCTGCTAGTAAAGACCGCCGCCTGGAAGAGGGAGTTCATTACTGGCCAAGTTTCACGGTCGGCACATGGCCCTTACATAAGTCTTAGTCCTCCCTCGTCCCGGCTGAACCACCCACTCACCCACTCCCAAGTCAAACACAAACATCTGGGAATGAAGAATTTAATTCACATTGACCTGGGAGAGGCGGAAACGAAGCCTGCAGCTGATTGACACACACACACACACACACACACACAGAGGGGTTAGGGGTGTTTCTGAGGGGAAATAATGCTGTTGACTGAACTGTTATGGATAAAAGTGTACATTTAGGATCTCTGAATGTCCTATAAACGTCTTAAAAACTTATAAACACTTTACTTGAGTATTTCCATTATTTGCAGCTTTATTCTTCCACTCCACTACATCTCAGAGGCAAATATTGTGCTTTTAGGTCCACTAAATTGGTCTAAAAGGTTCAGTTCCTTTACAAATTACATCTTTTCATCCTCTTTATCACCAGCAAAAAACACATTTTTCCAAATGAGATGATTTCGGCTGTTTTGTATAAACCGAAGCAGGACTTTCCCTCTGTTTCTAAAGCGCTCATCTGTGTAGTTTTATGGGATGAAACAGTAAATGCTTGTATTTTGACCACAACCAAAAGGGTCTTCAGTTGTGTTAACATCCAAAACATCACATTAAAACTTAAAACTGAATAAACAATAACACCAACAGACCATCTGAACAATATACAAGCATTAAACTCGACTTAAAAAATAATCAAGGATTAACATCGTCAATTCAATGATGAGACTGTTGACACATTTTCTATGGCACAGATATCGACATGACCTACTGTTACTGTGTGGTGTAATTATTATGCATTAGGGGTTTGTTTCATTATCTATTCCATTCTATTCTATAGAAAGTACCAATTTTGTTTTGTTTTTACTCCTTCAATTTTTTTTTCCCACGTGTTTCTGAGATACTCTGAGAAACGATCCTACTTTATTCTACTGTCATGGACTGAAGCTTTAGCAGTGACACAAATTTGCTGCTTCCGATTGTTTTTTCCCATGTGTTTCCAGATGCTCTGACAAAACAATCATCAACATTTTAACAGTTTCAAACACTTTTATTGACAAGTAAATCACATTTATGCAAAGAATCACTTTGTGTCACTGAGAAAATTTCTATTCTATTGTATTCTATTCTATTGTACAGAAATGACCAATTCAGTTTTGTTTTTGTTCCTTCAGTTTTTTCCCCACATGTTTCTGAGATTCTCTGGAGTAGAGTAGAGTACAGTACAGTACAGTAGAGTAGGATTGTTTCTCAGTGTTTCCTAACCTTTTTGAGCCATGGCACGTATTTTACATTAGAAAAATCACAAGGCACACCACCAAACAAAAATGTCACAAAAAGTACATCGGGGGTGCACAGGTGACATTGTCGCAGGGCGTTTGGAACACGAAAGCTGACAGGGGTGCGTCAGTGACCCCTCGGACGGACCCCCGGCTTACAGATTGAGGTCTGTCGTATAACAGTATGGGAGGCATATCTCCCTCGCCCCAACCCAATACCCGGGGTTTGTAGGTAATCCGCTAACCTCACATCACTAGTGAGGGGGGCTTTATCAACAGAATGCACCACATCAGGACTGGTTCACTTTCACTTTTATTTTGCAAATGGAAACAGGGTACAGTCGTACGTAACTATATTACACTGCTCACTTATAGAACCAATCAGGTGAAATTGGATAACCTTCCACGGTACACCTGATGATTTCTCATGGTACACTTATGTGCCGCAGCACACTGGTTGGGAAACTCTACTTTAGTCTAGTCTAGTCTAATGAACTAAAGCTTTAGCAGTGACACAAATTTGCTGCTTCAGATTGTTTTTTCTCATGTGTTTCCAGATGTTCTAACAAAATAATCAACATTTTAACAGTTTCAAACACTTTTATTGGCAATATTTATGCGAAGAATCAATTTGTTTCACTGCCAAAATTTCTATTCTATTCTATTCTATAGAAATGACCAATTTTGTTTAGTTTTTGCTCTTTCAATTTTTTTCCCTATGTGTTTTTGAGATACTCTGAGAAACAATCATACTCTACTCTACTGTCATGAACTAAAGCTTTAGCAGTGACACAAATTTGCTGCTTCAGATTGTTTTTTTCTCATGTGTTTCCAGATGCTCTGACAAAACAATCATCAACATTTTAACAGTTTCAAACACTTTTATTGACAAGTAAATTATATTTATACAAAGAGTCAATTTGTTTCACTGCCAAAATATCTATTCTATTCTATTCTATTCTATTCTATTCTATTCTATTCTATTCTATTCTATTCTATCCCCTCTCCGTGGTCCTATGTCCATGCTGAACACGTGAAGGATGGATGGCAGTGCTTTCTGTCGGGCCTCGCCTCTATAGAGGAAGTGCTAAAGACGTTTCAATCTGCCAGAAGGGGAAGCCAAGACGTGACAGCAGGAAACGACTTCCTGAGGCCGTCTGAGGATCCAGTGAATGCAGAAGAGGCACAAAAGAGCTGCATAAAGGCAGGATCTCTTACGTAACTGGGTGGATGTATACGACCTACGCCAAACGCTGGGGGCCCTCAGTAGGTAACGACTCAGAGGGAAAGGGTCAAGTCTCAAACCCCACTGGTGTTGTGGGCCAAGTACAACAGCCCACAGCGACAGAGTGAACAAAGTCCACCTTTTTATGAAGGAGGAGCCCCTCTCCACTCGAAAACAAAGTAGTTAAATGTAGCGTGTTGTGCTTTTATGAAGCTTTTAACACAAGTCTAACATTCTTCTTTGACCATGACGCTGCTGTTTCATACAGTTACTGAATTCATTCCGCTTCATCTAGTTATTCCAGTGATTAATGACACAGCCTCAGAAGACCAAAGTTGAAATGGACTGATATAATTTTCTTGACCAACTGATTGATGGTAATGTCAAAACAATCTTAACGCTCAATGAACAGCCTTCTCATTCAGTTCACGGAGGCTGATGCGTAACTCAGGGTCACTACTGAAGAAGGATGTGAAGAAAAACTACATCACTGTCCCACAAAAATGCCCCACAAGAAAGATGCCAAAAAGGATTCAATGTATCCAAATTGTGTTAAGCTGAAAAAATACCAATCGGGTTATAGAACATTTAGTTTGGCTGGATTTTGTAAATCTCAAAAATCAAAGTCTAGCCACTGAAAGACCATAATGAGCCTTAAAAGCAGAAAAATGTCAAGTTGTGGTTATTGCAAGCGATGAATACAATGTTATTCAGTAGAGGAATTGGATGTGAAAATAGTTCCACCCTTAAAAGTTGACAATCAGAGACTGCAGACCCTCATCTCCTTAAACCAGGGGTCACCAATCCTGGTCCTCGAGAGCTACTATCCTGCATGTTTTAGATGTTTCCCTCTTCCAACACACCTGACGGCCATTATCAGGCTTCTGCAGAGCTTGAGGATAGGCTTATCATTTGAATCAGGTGTGTTGCAAGAGGGATACATCTAAAACATGCAGGATAGTAGATCTCAAGGACCAGGATTGGGCACCCCTGCCTTAAACCATGTCCCCTATGCTGAATCATTCAACAATGCATATAGAAACATACACGTTAGAAATTATTATTATTATAGTTACCAAATACATTTTTCTCTCTATTTAACCTTTCCTAAGTGATTTATCATCATTTGTTTTAATAATATCCTCTGAATTTTGCTTTTTTTTCCCCAGTGGAAGTCATGTATTTTACTATATTTAACCTGCTAAACCCTGACCATATTTTCAGGGGAAAAACACCTAAAAAGACATACCCAAAGTAAATGAAGAATTACTTCACACTAATAAGGTTCATATGGATGTTCTTGGTGTCTATGGACATTTAGAGACCTCACAGAATCTATTCCCATTGTCTAAAATATTGTATGTATTACAATGCCTGAGTAAACTGTAACAAACTATAAGAGAAATTGGAATTTTTTTATCCTCGCCTGTTTTTTTTTGGCTGGATTGACGATGATATGCATAAATTAACTGTTTGTGTCGGAGATTTTCAATAGCGTATATTTCACCCCACAAAGAATTAAAAATCATGTTTGAACATTAAAGTTTGCACTAAAATACACTTTCGATGTACTTTTATTAACATTAGGGTCTAAACTTTGAGCAAAAGTTAAAAAAAACATTCATTGTCTCGATTTATTATATTTTTGTAGTAGATGAATATTAATATAATTTTTTCGGCCCGCGGGGGGGCTGATAGGGCTAAAGGGGTTAACTGACTTGATCATGTAGATGTTCATAAAAGCTCAAAGTAATCAAAACAGAAAAAAACTGAAGAAATAGTGACTTTTTCGGTAAAATCTATCATTAACTGAACATAAACCATGTGTCTCCATCCACTGTCATTGATCCAACTCCATGGGTTTTACTGGTGAATCATTGCTGTAGAAGATGATGGTGTTTCTATGTTCACTACAGAGCCTCTGAACGTTCAAATGGGTCATATCTGATGACCACAAAAAGATTACAGACTGCATTTTACACCAATTATTTACATGAATTGATAGGATTAATGGATGAACAGTTTAGAACAATAGATGCTTTTGGTGGACAGTGGATGTTTGGGTCTTTATGGGTTAACTGTTCCTACCATCAGTTGATTTGAAGTTATGTGTAGTGAGATGGATGTGATATCAGTGTCAATACTGTAAGTTCCATGGTCAGACTGAATACAAAGAACAGATATGAAAAAGGAATGTACATGAGTAATGAGAGTAAAAGCCAAATCTGTGGTTTCTATGTTCCAAACTGAGCTCATGGAATATGGTGTATTTAGAAGTGACATTAAATATGTTCTCAGCTCTGGACCATTTTCTGAATCAGTAAAAGACTGATCATGTTGATACATAACATTATACAGGACGAGTGTGATTTTTTTTTTTTTCCAGGGCGAAAACTGCTTTCATTTCCAGGAAAATCATAAAAATATCAAAAACTGGTCTCTCTCCCAAAGGTGAAAAATCCTTTCAACATTCCAGAACCTGATCCAAAGCCTGAAGAGATCTGGGACAGACCTAACCTGTGTAAAGTTAAAGTCAAAATGTGCTGTTAAGTTAAAGGAGTGATATTTTGCTTCTTTAAATGGAATTATGCATTTTAAAACATTTCCCTGTGGTCTACATAAACTGTCAATGCTATGTTTGGGTCTGAATTCTTCATTAATTCAACTCCACAGGTCCATCTTCAACCCTATTTCTGAGAAATGACACCAGAAAGGTCGTTTTGAGCACTGGCCCCGCCCCCTCCAGGTTACTGGCTGTGCTGCTCTGTCCCGTTCAACCAACAACTTAACAATTTAGGTAATCGGCTCGAAGTTTGGACATATTTTCAGTATTTACAACATCTGCTGCTGACAAACAATTATGTCGTACTCGGAGAAATGTTCGTCGGAAGTCTTAGCCTTATATGTGCAAATGTAGTGACGTAACTAGTTATAAAATGTAACAAATTAAGCAGGAATTAAAACAAGTTGTAGAAATCCACTCGATTTTTGCCAAAATGAATATAAAGATAGTTTTGCAGCACCTGGAGAGTTCAAATTCAAACTTTATGAACTATTAGGGTCCAAATACACAAATAAATGAACCAAAGACTAATAAAAGTGGGTTTAGCAAAATATCACCCCTTTAATAGTGCGAATAGAGACAGACGGACAGACCAAACAGCAATAAAAAAAAAAAAAAAGACTCCATCTTTCTTGAATTTCTGGTCTACAGTGTGAATAAGTTAAAGTCTTTGTTATGATGTTGTGACACACATGAGGGGCTGCTGCTCCGATCCACCACAATCCAAAACAGATTCCAGGTCTATTTTACAATCCAAAACAAATTTCTAAGAGCAGCTTGGACTATATTTAATCTTTTTACCATTGACTGAGGCAACAAGCTACTAAGAACAAAGCTCCTTTCTTTTAGTTCAGGGCTGTTTCACTCCAACACCGGGTGAGGAGTCACAAGATAAATCACAGTAGCTGCAAGATGACGAAATGTGAAAAAATATGGTAAAAGACAAAAGTAAAAGATTCCCAGAAAACAGGGTTTGATCAAGATCTTAACAACTTCCCTGAGGAGGTTCAGCCCAGAAAGCCAATATATTATTTATATTACACCACTGAGTTGTAGGGAGAGACTCTAAAAGGTTGGCAAACAGAGGTGCTGGAGAAAAATACATACATATTTTATTTAGTCTGACTATGTACCTGTTGGTTTCATTATTCATGTTTACAGCCTGCATTCAGTGTTAACAGACCTTCACTCCTTCACCTCTACCAAGTCGAATTAATGACAGTTTAACAAATCTTTTCTCTTCTGTCTCTTTTCTCATCTTAAAGGGGTCATATTTTGCTAAACCCACTTTTATTAGTCTTTGGTTCATTTATTTGTGTATTTGGACCCTAATAGTTCGTAAAGTTTGAATTTGAACCCTCCAGGTGCTGCAAAGCTATCTTTATATTCATTTGGGCAAAAATCGAGTGGATTTCTAAAACCTGTTTCAATTCCTTCTTAATTTGTTACGTCTATGACTAGTTACATCATGACATTTACACATGTAAGGTCAAGACTTTCAACAAATATTTCTCCGAGTACGACATAATTGTTTGTCAGCAGCAGCGATTGCAGTCTATACTGAAAATATGTCCAAACTTCGAGCCGATTACCTAAAATGTTCAGTTGTTGGTTGAATGGGACAGAGCAGCACAGTCAACAACCTGGAGGGGGTGGGGCGTGAAGTGGGTCATTTGCATTTAAAGGGCCAAAACGACCTTTCTGGTGTCATTACTTAGAAATAGGGTTGAAGATGGACCTGTGGAGTTGAATTAATGAAGAATTCAGACCCAAGCAGAGCATTTACAGTTTATGTAGACCCCAGGGAAATGTTTGAAAATGCATAATTCCATTTACCGGCCAAATTAAAAGCTTTGGGAAATGTATCCAGATGCCATTTATTTATCACCCAGTTATGTGTATTTATTATAGTACAGAAATCGCCCATGTTTTGGTCATATACCAATCAGATCTGTAAAAAATTCAAATTCCAACTTGATATCATTGATATTTACTGATTTATTGGATCAATCCACTTCCTATCTCTTATAATGGGGAAATTTTTCAAAGTCGCACCAAATCCAGAATCAGATCCGGATCCAAATAATTTTACTAACTTTTGTTGACATTATCATAAAGAAGCTGTATACCAAGTTTGAAGTCAATCGGAATTGTAGTTTCGGAGAAGAAGACAATTGAAATTTTTGTAACAGATGACAGATGACGACAATAGCTTACGGTCTGTCGGCCGGTAAGCTAAAAAAGCAAAATATCACTCCTTTAAGGCAACTCTAAATAATGACCAAGTTAAATGTGAAACAAATGGATTACATCAACATATCATCTGATCAGCAGCTAAACTGAACATACTAACCGTTCTAACATTATTTGACTGTTTAAAACCCCTTTAGCCCTATCAGCCCACCCACGGGCCGGAAAAAATTCTAATATTCATCTACTATAAAAATATAATAAATCAGGACAGTGAATGTTTTTTAACTTTTGCTCAAAGTTTAGACCCTAATGTTAATAAAAGTACATCAAAAGTGTATTTTAGTGCAAACTTTAATGTTCAAACATAATTTTTAATCTTTGTGGGGTGAAATATACGCTATTAAAAATCTCCGACACGAACAATTAATTTATGCATATCATCGTCAATCCAGCCGAAAAAAAAAACAGGCGAGGATAAGAAATTCCAATTTCTCTTTTAGTTTCTTACAGTTTACTCAGGCATAGTAATAGATACAATATTTTAGACAATGGGAATAGATTCTGTGAGGTCTCTAAATGTCCATAGACACCAAGAACATCCATATGAACCTTATTATTGTGGATTCTTCATTTACTTTGGGTATGTCTTTTTAGGTGTTTTTCCCCTGAAAATATGGTCAGGGTTAAACAGGTTAAAAAGCTGGAGGAAAAAAGGATTGATGAACTAAAAACTATAGTTACCAACCAGCTCTCACTAATACTAACATTTGTTCATTCTCAGCCAAAGGAAATAGGAGAATAGTGACAGGACAACAAGTCTTTCCTGGACATTTTACATTTTCCTCCTATTTGCCATGTGTTTTCCATTGACTGAGACAAATTACAGAAGTATTTTCCAGGTTTTCCAGGATGCGTGAGAATCCTGATGAGACCATGAAGATGTGATAAAGAGTTCCTAGAGGTGATGCTTGACTTTGGCTCCATGAGAGCGAGACACTTCTGTAGGAAATCCAGCCAGTTTTAACACACTGCTGGGGTCTGGAGTGTGTTTTGAGGCCTCTGCCAGTGGCGCCGTGGCAGGCTTTACTCTCTCTGAAGTCGTTCTACATGTGGTTCAAGTTGAGGATTCGGGCCGTCAGAGAAGGAATGCTCGTCAAAATATCCTCAGCTGGGCTCTTCTGTTCTTCTCTTTTGACGACTGAAAAGCTCAAATATGAGGCAGGGAGGCGGACGGTCAGAGGGAGTTGAGTGCTGCAGCGTCAAGCTGCAGAAAAGCTGAACAAACAGCGGTGTTTGCTCGTCACATGCCGATAAGGGAAGTGACAAGAGCTGAAAACATTAGTGATGCTTTCACAGAGAGTTTTCAATTGTTTGTGCTCACCAGTGTTGGGAGGAATGTGTTACAAAAGTAATGCATTACAGTAACAGATTACTTTTGTTGTAACACAGTTGTGCAGTGGTTCCAAACCTTTTTTGGCTCGTGACCCCATTTTAAAATCGCAAATTTCTGGTGACCCCTGACATTCAAAACTCGGGTTGTGTATTGGCAAGAATCTGGCAATACGATACAAATCACAGCACTAGGATCACGACACGATATATCACAATATATCATGACAGTGTTAAAAAGACTTTTTTTTTTTTTTTTAAATGGTTATTTCCTTGAAGAATTGAATTACACCCAAAATATGCACAAATACTAAACACATTTTTATTTGATCACAACAAGATCTGATGCTATATAACAAAATTTTCCTCTGTTAAAACTTAAATTATGTTTTACAGACATTACAGTTTAAGATCCTGTTCAAATGTTCATTTTCTGTTAGTTCATAACCAACATCTGAACATTATTTCTGTGTAATCCCAACAAAGGAACTACCATCTGCCTCTCAGACAGTAAAAAGTGCTTTTAGGATGCTTCAAATAACCATTATTTAATAAAACAGTGTTAAATAATAATAAATAAAATATAAACAAAAAAATTGAAAAAATATCTTAAAATATTGATACAGCATTTTTTTAATATCAGTACAGTATTGTGAAATGAAATATCGTGATACATTGCAGAACCAATATTGTCTAACACCCCTATTCAAAACTGAGACATTTTTTCGCTTAAATGAATTTATTTTTAATCATGTAATATTTTGCTATACTACTTTGCAGATAAACGTTAATTTTAGACGACATTTCGGCTATATAATGTACATGATGCACCTTTTTGGTGTCTGCTTCTCAGGTTCTCTTGCAGATGTCTTAGCGGGGCCAGGCAGGTGAAGAAATCTTTCCATTCTCTGTTTGGTCCGGTTTTCTAACTGCAACTGTCCAGGCTGAAGCGTAATAACTAGGGATGTCCGATATTGGCTTTTTTGCCAAAAATCGATATGCCGATATTGTCCAATGCTTAATTTCCAATTCCGATATCTACCGATACAGCTGCCGATATATGTGGGATATTAAACTAATTTTAGGTAACATCACATATCTCCTGTCATGGAATTAACACATCATGCCTAATTTTATTGTGATGCCCCATTGGATGCATTCTCAAATGCAACAAGGCTTTCAAAATGTAAATACTGTCTATGCAAAGAATACATACTTCAACTTAAGTTGTGGAAAAAATGCCATATTTATTTATTTTCTCTCCCTCCCTCCATGAGTCTATTACAGTGTGGCAACTCTACTGTACAATTTTGAAAACTGCACATTTCTTTCAGCTACAAACAATGCGTCATTTACGCGTCGGTAAATGCTGGCGAAATCAAGGCATTATTTTATCGGTTTTAATGATAGGCAAAAAAACGATGACGATATTCACCGATGTTACATTTTTATGCCAATATCGGGCCAATAATATCAGTGGGCCGATATTATCGGACATCCCTAGTAATAACATGGTCATGTGATCAGGTCAATCAAGATATGCCCTGTCAGATATTACATCCTGCATTTTATTTGAACTGGATTTTTATTAGGAAAAGTGTGTGGTGTTTTAATTATAATGAAATACATACTGAATCATTAAAAAATATCTTTTTAGCGATTTTTTTTTTTTTTTTTACTTTTATCAATTACTAGAAATTTCAGATGACCCCATTTGAATTCCAGGTGACCCCATGTGAGGCCACAACCCCAAGGTTGAAAAACACTGCAGTAGTGTAAGGTATTACTAACCAATTTTCAGTAATATTTTACCCTGTACATGTTCAACAGCGTTTGCGTTAAAACACACTTTTCGTCCATAATTTAAATGCTCAAATGAAAAAAAAAAACAACAAAAAAAAACAGCAAGACCTGAGACCTTGAGGAATCAAAAATGCAGCAGGAAAGTTCTATTTCCTGTTGGTGTTCAGCCAATGGGTGAAGATGGTAGAAGACAGTCCATTGTCCACATGGATGTATCCTCATTACTAACCCTAACCCTGCTTTACAGAAGCTAGTTAGCATGATCCCAGTGATCACCAATGACAAGGTAAGCTAATAGTTAGAATCAAATATGGATTTATCTACTAGCATCCTTGGCGCCACATCTGCTGTTTGAAAATGTAAAATGTTGGAAAAAATGCAAGTGTTCCTGCAGCGTCGTAGACTGTAGCATTACTTATGCATCACAAAGATCTCCTATTGCTTGTATTGTGGGGGTGGGGTGGGGGGGTCTACTGTGCACGTGCCATTTATGACAAGAGTCTGTATGTAACTCAAAAGTAATACAGGAGTCATGTAACGCATTACAATTCAGAGACAGTAATATTGTAAGGTAAGGAATTAATTTTAAAAAAACAAGAACAAGTAATCTGTAATGGATTACAGTTTGGAGGTAACTTGCACAACACTGGTGCTCACAGAATCTACTGGCTTCCAGACATGTTCAACCACAAGTATACCGAAAAAACATCAGGAAATAGGATCTGTTTTATGAAGACAAACATGTAACCACATTTGAGTAAACCGCAATCCTGCATAAGAGCGGCAAGGTTAGCTGAACCACAGGCATAAAAACAAGCCGTTTAAAGTCCTTATCTGGACTTACACTCAAATATTTTCCCTCAAAAACTACAAAAAGCCACAGTCTGTATTTTGACTGCCGCCCGCGACTATCTGAAGTATATCCGGTGCAACAATAGCCCATTGTTTGCTTACAGGATGAACACAGAAACTGCTTTTGAGTGAAGCCAAAAGTTCTCTGACAAAGAACTCCCACAGCCTGCAGAGCTGCATATCACAGACAGATAACCTCAGTCTGCACGAGACCGGAGCTGCGTATGTATCCCTACAATCCTGCTCTGATTTCAGAAGGAAAAGGAAGATGTGGAGAGGGGCTTATCTTGTACCGGCTGACTCATATCATAACTGCATACAACGATGAATTACATGGGTATTACTGAAGACACCTGGAAAGTTTATAGAACATGAAAAGTATTAAGGAAATCCCATGTTTTTATGTTTATATATTTGAATTGCATCTAGTGTTCCCATCAATTTAACCCTTAAAGACCTAGATCTCTTCAAGTGGTATCTACATTTAACCTTCCCTAAGAGACTTATTATGATTAATTATAATATCATTCTATGCATTTTGCATTTTTCTGTGAAAATCAGGTATTTTCTTTTATTTAACAGTAAACTCAAAGGTTATTATATCCTCCTGAGACCCAGGAAAGTGAAAATTTTAGCTTTTTTACATTAAACAACCGTCTTGATTGGAAACTGCATAAAGCAACCGTTTTTTCAGATACATTTTTTACATTATTTTTATTGGTTTATTTATTTTTTAATGGCATGCTCTTTGCAATGAGCCTAATTTTTTCTAAGTAAAACTGTCAAACTTTTGTCCCCTACAGAGGACAATAATGCATTGCTGGGTCTCAGGAGGATATCAAAACAGACAAAACTGAGGAAAAAGTGCATGTGTTCGGCAAAGATATCATTAACTGAACATAAAAACAAGCATCTAAAACCACTGTTATTTGTCAAACTAGATGGGTTTTACGGGTGAATCAACGTTTCCATGTTCACTACAGAGCGTCTGAACGTCCAAATGGGTCATATCTCATCTGATGGCGGTGAAACGCTAAGAAGCTGCATTTTACCTGAATTATTTACATGTATTGATAGGATAAGTGGTTCAGAAGTTTCGTAAGAAGTGCAGTATCATTCAGAGATACAGGTTTTTACAGGACATTAATGGGATGAAAACCCATTATTGAGAGAGAAATTTCTTCCAACATTACAGCCTGCTCATTAAATTCAACTTTTTGGACAAAATATATACTGTATATTCTTGGGAAATCTGAATCTTGATTGAAAAGCAAAACTGAAATACATCAAACTCTGCATTTGATGATTTAAAAAGGAGGGATATGAACGCCTCAGACCAGAGGACATGCCAGGAAACTCTTACATTAAACATGCCAAGAGTTTCCTGATGCCATGAATACTCAAGTTCTTAAGACTGGACTCCAGGAATCAATTTCCACCATCATGAAATGAACAACTCCAAAGATATCATCAAAATAAACCTGAGAAACCAAGGTGTATATTAATCTACACCTGTTTTCAGTGGGGTTTTACTCTGATTTGCTGCTTGTCATTTTGAGTTCTGCTTTAGGACAGATGGAGGTGAAACGCACAACTGTGTGAGGAAACTGTGACTTCATAACCAAGAATAAATGAAAGAGGGTCTGTAGTAAGAAGGAAAGTTGGACCAGAGCGGTGGGTGAGGGGCTGGAGTTGGGCGGTGGGATGGTGTGGGTGTGGGAATGGTTTGACCAGTTAAAACTGGAGTTTAACTTTCACTGGCAGAACAGCAGCTGCTTGTTTCATTG
The DNA here is from genome assembly GCF_902148855.1 of Sphaeramia orbicularis. Classification (NCBI taxonomy): domain Eukaryota; kingdom Metazoa; phylum Chordata; class Actinopteri; order Kurtiformes; family Apogonidae; genus Sphaeramia; species Sphaeramia orbicularis. Next base: position 16,920,571 of record NC_043966.1, read on the forward strand.
TAAAAAGAACAGAAAAAAAAAAAAACTAGCAGAGGAAGGACAAGTATTCTAAAATCTAACCAAAGTGTCTTAAATTATGCAAAAAAAGAAATGGAAAACCTAGACTAATTAAAATGAAAAAAACACTGAAAAATTCAACTGGAAAACAGTGAAAAAAGCTCAAATTTAACCAGAGCTTGAAAAAAGCAAGAAACAGATAGATCTGATATTCTAACTTCACTTCAAACTCATATTTGAAGTTAGAATCTATATCTATGCCCATAATACAGCTATGAAATAGGCAGAGTTTATTTTGACATTTCAAAGACTGTTTATGAGATGCAGTTATGAAATGGACAGTTTATTTTTGACATGTAAAATATTTTCTGTTTTGTGCAGGACTGTTTAGAATTTATTTTGACGTGTAAGATTTGTTAAGGTACTGAGATGGGACTTTGTGATCAGTAGAAAAAGATGTGGTAAGGGGGTGGGACTACATAAACTGTACTTCATCCTGCTCTTTTTTGAATGTTTTTTTTTTTGTTTTTTTTAACTTTTTTTTCCCCTTGTTTTTTCCTTTTTTTTTTAATACTCAAATTTTTTCGATATTTGAGATGCTGTGGATGTTATCTTGCTCTTAGATTAAGGAAAACAACTTGTTTCTCTACTGAGACATTAACTTTGGCTCAGCGTTACCTGGAATATCTTATTAAAACAATACGAGATCGATCAGCCATAACATTATGACTCCTGACAGAATAAGCGGTAATAACACTGATTATGTCATTACAGTGGTACCTTTTACTGGGCTGGATGTATGAGGCAGCAGGTGAAGATTTAGTCCTGATGTGTTGGAAGCAGCAAAATGCAAAACTTAAGGAAGTGAGTGACTTTGAGCAGGTCCATATTGTAACGGTGATGACTGGGTCAGACCATCTCCACAACTGCAGGTTTTGTTAGGCGTTCCTGGTCTGCAGTGGTTAGAACCGACCAAAAATGGACTAAGGAAGGATATCCCAAACTCAAGACAACTGATCATCTGTGGGAGGTGTTGGACACGTAAATCTGATCCATGGAGGTCCACCTTTACTTCCAGGACTTCAGGGATCTGCTGCTAATGTCTTGGTCCAGATACCACAGCAGACCTTCAGAGGTTTGGTGGAGTCTAGGCCTCGGGTCGGAGCTGTTTTTGTGGAAAAAGGGGAAACCTACACAATATTAGACAGATGGTAATAATGTTCTGCTCCTATAGATGTTTGATTGCTTGAGACTGTTTTTTGTTAGACTACTTTTGGTAAGTACTATCCATTTATGCTCTAGCCCAATTTCTCCCAGATCCCTACTCTTACTCATTTTTCTGTTTCCAACACATCGACTTCAAGGGCTAAATGTTCACTTGCTGCCTAATATACCCACCTACTGACAGGTCCCATTGGAAGGAAATAATCAATATTAATACCAATTTAACTCTTTAAGTGAGAGGGGAGGTGGGAGGAGATGGAGGAGGAGTAGGTGGGTGGGGGTGTATAGGAGGTAGAAGCTCCAGAACACTTCTGTCCTCGGGGGGTTTTTATGTGATAGGCAGAAAACACGTTGTCTTTTAATTCTACTTTCTTTTTAAACTAACTTATTCTTAGCTATTACACACTGCATTTATTTATTTATTGTTGATGTGGTATGATGGTTTCTGTGGAGCAGTGACTGTATTTTGAATTTCCCCTTGGGGATTAATAAAGTAAATGTCTGTCTGTCTGTCCGTCCGTCCATCTACCTACCTACCTACCTACCTACCTACCTACCTACCTACCTACCTACCTATCTATCTATCTATCTATCTATCTATCTATCTATCTATCTATCTATCTATCTATCTATCTATCTATCTATCTATCTACCTACCTACCTACCTACCTACCTACCTACCTACCTACCTATCTACCTACCTACCTACCTACCTACCTACCTACCTACCTACCTACCTACCTACCTATCTATCTATCTATCTATCTATCTATCTATCTATCTACCTACCTACCTACCTACCTACCTACCTACCTACCTACCTACCTACCTACCTATCTATCTATCTATCTATCTATCTATCTATCTATCTATCTATCTATCTATCTATCTATCTATCTATCTATCTATCTATCTATCTATCTATCTACCTACCTACCTACCTACCTACCTACCTACCTACCTACCTACCTGTCTATCTATCCATCTAGTTTGCCTGTCAGTGGTCAGAAAGTTGTGGTGAACTCTCCTGAAACTCCTTGTTGGTTGAGAAAACAAAGACACTTAAGTAATGTCAAGGTTGGTTTAAAATAACGCTGAACGGACTGGTGACAGATCCGAAAAGCAAAGAAAGCCCACGTGTCTTAACATGATCTCGAAACACGAGCTGACGGACGTAGAAAACATCTGGCGTCCCTCTGCATGCAACTTCTCAAACTGCTCAAAGATTTAGGGAAAGTATGTAAAACTTAAAATGCCAGTTTGCTTTAAAGTCCATGAAATCAACGCCCTTTTCCAGCTGCTCGTGGCCACACTTTCCTTCAACATATTTACTCATAATAAAAACTGCACAACGTGTTTCAAATATGAAAACTGAGAGTGTGAGACTTCTTGGTGCTGAAAGCATTTTGGATAAAATATCAGAGGTCCACGCTGCAGTTTTCCAACAGAACAGCAGCACTCGGACCATATGGGAACCAGATATGTTTGCAAATGGACCGGAGAAGCCAGCAGGGCAGGACACACTTCACTAGCTGTTTGTGTTTACTACAGACTATTAGCTGCAGAGTATTTTATAGATGTAGCTCCTTAAGCAGCTCAGGACAGGAAAAAGAAAACAAACTGAACTCTCAGATACAGACTGCGGGCCAGTGAAGTCTGAAAACAACTGCAGATCATGGTTTTCTTTCAAAAACACAAAGCATGGGAAAGAGCGTCAAACTATGTTAATTTAAGTGTTTTCTGATAAGAACTACTCGACTATATAAGGGGCTCGTTTTAATGCGGATGACCTAAAAAATGCCTTTATACCACACCACAACATGCACAGCCCTGCTAAAAAAAAAAAAAAAAAAAAGTTGCTACCTGGATTTAACTAAGAAAATAGTTCCGATCCTTCCATTGAGCAATTATTCCGACGTCTGTCTATGTATTTATTTATTTATTTAATTATTTATGATGTTTCATTGTGTTTTTTATCTTAGTATTTTATCTTTTTTATGTTTTATTGCATTTATTTTACTGTACTGCACTTTGGAAAAGTTTGTGTTTTTTAGATTTGTGCTTTATAAATAAAAATGGATTGGATGGATGATTAATGTTTCAGGTGCAACAAGATCTTTAACATTGATGTTAAACACTGATGTTAACATTGTCTAACTGATGCAGTGAGTAGCTTCTCACCCTCAGTCTAATGGACAGTAATAGTCACAACCCATACACTTTGTTTTTCTTAAAGGGGTCATATTTTGCTAAACCCACTTTTATTAGTCTTTGGTTCGTTTATTTGTGTATTTGGACCCTAATAGTTCAAAAAGTTTGAATTTGAACCCTCCAGGTGCTGCAAAACTATCTTTATATTCATTCTGGCAAAAATCAAGTAGATTTCTACAACCTGTTTTAATTCCTGGTTAATTTGTTACATCTATAAATAGTTACGTCATGACATTTGTACATATAAGGTCAAGACTTCCGACGAACATTTCTCCAAGTACGACATAATTGTTTTTCAGCAGCAGTGGTTTTAGTAAAAACTGAAAATATGTCCAAACTTTGAGCCGACTACCTAAAATGTTCAGTTATTGGATGAACGGGACAGAGCAGCAAAGTCAACAACCTGTAGGGGGTGGGGCATGAAGTGGCTCATTTGCATTTAAAGGGCCAGTGCTCAAAACAGCCTTTCTGGTGTCATTACTCAGAAATAGGGTTCAAGATGGACCTGTGGAGTTGAATTAATGAAGAATTCAGACCCAAGTATAGCATTTACAATTTATGTAGACCACAGAGAAATGTTTTAAAATGCATAATTCCATTTAAAAAAGCAAAATATCACTCCTTTAACCATACCTTGTATATATCCTGTATTGCCCGTACATATCTTTACTGTTGTACATATTTCTTATTTGTAGTATAGAGTTAGTTTTTTGTATATTTCAGTAATTTTTTTGTAGTACTTAAGTAGTATATGTATATTTAATATTTTATCCAACAGTTTTTGCACATTGACTGCATTTCTCAGTATTTTGTGTGATACTTTTAAACTGTCTTTTTTTTTTGCATTAAGTGTTTTTGCTGCTAAACAGAACAGAGCTGCTAAAGGGATTTTCATTGTTCCTCTCACAGTGACAATAAAGATCTGTTCTATTCTACTGTCATGGACAAAAGCTTTAGCAGTAACACAAATTTGCTGCTTCAGATTGTTTTTTCTCATGTGTTTCCAGATGCTCTAACAAAACAATCATAAATATTTTAACAGTTTCAAACACTTTTATTGACAAGTAAATCACAATTATGCAAAGAATCAATTTGTTTCACTGCCAAAATTTCTATTCTATTCTATTCTATTCTATTCTATTCTATTCCAGAGTTATGGCTGTATCAGGGTGAGAGGAGAGGTGGCTGAAGTGATTACCCATCATGCTTAGTGCATACAGTAGAAGCCTGTGGAGGCGGTGTTAAAATCTGCAGTTCCTTCAGTTGGTCAGGTCTAGGTTCAGTAATGTTATGTGTCAATAAAATGAGGTTGACTGAACCTGAATATTGTCGCTGATGGGCGAAAACCTTGTAAGTCATTTTTTGGTCTTTTGTTTGTCAAAAAACAATTCTATTGGTCAGTCTTCACATTGGCCTGACAGGTTTAGATTATTACCCCACCCTCCGAAGAGAAGGCAAGGGGTTTTGTTTTTGTTTGTTTGTTGGTTAACACTTTAGCAGCAAAACTATTGGTTGAATTCATATTAAATTGGGTGTATAGATTGCCAGTGACCCAGAATAGATCTCATTACATTTTGGGAAAAGTAGGTCAAAGTTTACATTTTTATGATTTTTAAAAATCATTTCCTAATAATGCGTGTGAGGGGCGGGGTTTGTTGTGCCTGGCACCACTTGTTTAACCAATGAAAAGTGTTGAAAATGGTTTGTGGCTACACCTCTAAACTCCATTCATTTACTTAGAATATACATCATTTTTCCAGCTTCCTGAAAAATAACCATTTTGGACATACGGTCATGGAAAAATTACACTGGGTTACAAAAAAAATGTTTTTTGCAAGTTGTCTAGGTTTTTTCAACTGAATTAGGACCATTTTGCACCGCTAAATCCAAAAATGACATCTGTTTTTCTCAATCAGGTCAGGTTTTTTTTGCTAATTTGATTTTGAAAAATTTGATCTTCTCACAAAATATAATAATTAATACCAAAATAAGATTGGTAAGCACACTTTATGAAACTTGTGAGTTGATTCCTGTTAGGTACAATGGTGTATTCACCGCAGATGTAGCAGAATACATCAGGCTTATTTTTGCAAGATCTTCTAGTTGAAGCCATTTCATTCACCTGTAATATTTAAAAAAACATTAATCATAAATTGGCAAAAGTAAAATCTTCAGAACTCATTTATTGCAAGAAATATGAAAGAATTTTGTATCATATGATGTGAAAATACCCATAAATGTAAGCAAAAATGTTAAAAAAGCCAATATGTAGCATAGTTCAGAAAGTTGACCTGATTGAGCAAAATTAATGTGATTTTTGGATTCAGCACACCAAAATTATCCTAAATCAGCACAAAAAACTTAAACAATAAATTTGTTGTTGACCAGTGTTATTAGACCACCCCTTGTTTTCTTCAATTTCTTGTTCATTTTAATGCCTGGTACAACTAAAGGTGCATTTGTTTGGACAAATATAATGATAACAACAAAAATAGCTCATGGTAGTTTAATTTCAGAGCTGATATCTATCCATTTTCTGTGTTTTCTTGATAATAACCAACATCACTTCAGTTCTTACATTAATATACCTATGGCATTGTACTGATAAAAACAGTGCTTTTAGGCATTCCATGTTTTCTTTTCTGTCTGTTTTAGTCACATGATACACATAGGAGTTAGTACTTGATTGCATAACCATTGTTTTTGATGACTTTTGATGGTCTAATAATTTTTTCCGCAACTGTAACAGGTTTCTGCCCGACGGTGACAAAATACTGAATGACCAGGTCTGAACATCAGTGGATTTCTTTCTTCCTCGATGGCAAAAGCAAATTCCAAAGTGACACAACCAGGATTCATCAGGATAAAATTGTGAAAAAATAGTTCTGGGAGCAGGAGTCCAGACCTGAACTCCATTGAGAGTCTTTGGGATGTGATGGAGAAGACTTTACACAGCAGTCCCAGTCTCCCATCATCAATACAAGATCTTGGCAAAACTTCATGTAACTATGGATGGAAATGAATGTTGTGACATTTATCATGATGTTGCCTAAGCGCAGTGTGGCATAAAGGATAAAACAGTGAATGCATCCTGTAAATGAATCTAAAGGCAGCACGACACAATACTGCCACGTTTTTTTTCTTTTGTGTCCTCTGTGCATAAATGCTGCTGATGAAGACAAATGAAGCTCGGTAACCAAGGAGATCTGAAGGTTAATAGGAAGTGTAGGGCTCATGATTTGGCAAGAATGAATGAAGGACTGAATAACTGCTTTTTGGTCCTTTCGAGACAAAAGGTGAAGAGCAAAAAAATGAGGCTTTGGATGACACACAAAAAACTCATTCTGAAAAGCTAAAACAGTGGAGAGGAGGAAGTGTTGAGAGTCTTAATTAAAATAAAAACACATCAATGATTAATCAGTGGTTAATAAGTAATGGATGTTGTGGCATTATGTTTGTTGTTTTTGCTGGAGGGGGAACTACTCTTTAACCCTTTCATGCATAGTGGTCATTCCAGTGGACAGCTATTCTCCAGCTCTTCTCTTGTATATTCATGGATTTTGCTGTTTTAGTTCCATATCAGCCAACACAGTGGACACTTATGCATCACATAACTTTGCTGTTCTTGATAAACCTGATCTGCAGTAACGTGTTTGAGTGTAAATCAATTGTTAATAGACTGTAATTATCATTTTTTCTTTAGCAAAATGGGTTTTTTTGTATATTATCTCCATGAAGTGAGTAATAACTAGTATTAGAGTATGTTTAAATATGAGAAAACATCAAATTAGCAGCATTAAAAGTGTTTATATTTCATAGTTTTCACAGTATATCAGTAAATACATGTTTCTTTGCTTCAAAAATTAAACGCATCGTATCCATTTGAGTGAACATTTTTGCAGCTCCATAAAAAATAGGTTCATAAAAAGCTGTCAATTGCATTTTTTTTTCATGCCTAAGGAGGACTAAAAACAGGGGGGAAAAGTCATGATTAAGGTTCTCATAACTCATGCATGAAAGGGTTAATAAACACAGAAAAATGAAATATGAAATGATTAACAGGACAGAATTAAAGCTAAAAAGTTCTGATGCACAATCTGTGCTTAGCTTATGGTCTTTTTCATCTAATACTTCATATTGGTATGATATTTGATAATATGAGCAATGGAATTAAACAATGTGAGATATATAAAGGTTAAATCACTATTTCATTTAGCTGTTAATAATAGGGAATGAAATGTGAGAAAACTACAGAGTACATTTTCTAAAACATCAGAGTACAAAACTGACAGAACAATTGCCTCATTGATTTGCAATGGCTTCAATTAATAAAGGGTTCAGTAATCTGCTGTATTTTAAAACCTTTTTATGTCATTTCTTTGGTAAAAATCTTCATCTGAAAAGTAAAACTGTTAGAAAATATGGACTTATGAGGCATCGGATATATATGTCTGTATGCATATTAATGTTCACTGAAATGTATGTAAGCTCAATATGTGATATTTTCAATATTTTATTTTATTTTATTCACCGTAGATCTTGTTGAGGGTGTGATAGAGGGAGGGTTAGAAGGTTTTTTTGTTTGGAGTATTATATTATTGTATATTAACCCTTTCATGCATGAATTTTGAGAACCTTAGTCAAGATTTTTTTCCTGAGTGTTTTAAAAACCGATGTAACTGAATTTTTTTTATAAAGCTATTTTTCATGAAGTTACAAAAATGTCCACTCACCTGGACACCATGCATTTAATATTTGAAGCAAAGATTAAAACCCATCATCTGTTTGAAAACTATGAAATAAAAACATTTTTCATGCTTCTCACATTTTATCATACTCTAATATTAGTTATTACTCACTTCATGGAGATAATATGCAAAAAAAAAAAAGCCCAACTTTTTGAGTAGGAAAGTAGTTAATTACAGTCTTAACAACAATTAGCAATTGATTTACACTAAAACATGTTAGTGTAGATCAGGTTTATCAAGAACAGCAAAGTTACAGTAATGGTATGAATTCCAGTGTATGGGATGGTACATAAGTATCCACTGTGTTGGCTGAAATGGAACTAAAACAACATAAAACATGGACATACAACAGAACAGCTGTAGAATAACTGTCCACTGTAGTGACCAGTATGCATGAAAGGGTTAAAATGGAAAATCAATAAAATATATTTGAAAAAAAAAACTGTCAGGAAAAAAAGTACAGTATAAAGCCGCACAAAGCAAAAACGCTAAAGCACAAGTACCTAAAATATGTAATAAAGTACATTACCTGAGTAAATGTACTTACTTTCCACCACTAGTGTAGTGATTCAATTTAATATAGTTTTGACCGAAAAGTGCAAAAATGGATTAAGCCATTACATATGAGGTCAAAAGTGCATCACAGCTGGTCTTCTGCTGCTGTAAAATGTGCGTACGAGTCATAAGATTGTTGTGATGTAGGTTGGAGGGAGTGCCAGATGATGTAAACGTGTCAACACATGACTGCAGTTAGTCAAGGCCCTGAAAAGTCACATAATGTCTGAGAGCAGAGGGAGTGACATTACATCAGCCTCATTTTAAAGATGATGAAACCGTGGGAACTCAAAGGCAATAAAGGGCTAAGACAGTAGATTAGTTCCTTTTGAACCTGCGATGAATCGGGGTTTTCACTTGAATTCATCACATTATAATATTATAGAGTACCCAGACTGTAGAGAACAATTTAATCAGACCAAAAATACCTACTGATCTAAAATGTGGAAACTTTTGGACCACTAATCCTATCAATACATGCAAATAACTCAGGTAAAGTGCAGTTTATCTTTTCATGGTCATCAGATATGACCCATGTGAATGTTCAGAGTCTCTGTAGTGAACATGGAAACACCATCATCTTCTGCAAAATTGATTCACCAGTAAAACCTGTGGAGTTTGACAAATGACAGTTGTTGTAGACTCATGTTTTTATGTTCAATTAATGATATATTTTGCTGAAAAAGTAACTTTTTCTTCAGTTTTCTCTGTTTTTCATATAATAACCTTTGAATTTATTCTGAGCTTTTATAAAAATTTACATGATCCGTAAATTAAATATAGGAAAATACATGGTTTTCACTGAAAATATTGTAATTAATGGTGATAAATCGTATTGGAACAGTTTAATGTAGAGAAAATTTAACTTGGAAGTTCAGAGTTAAACATGGCTGCCTTTTTTAGATGTTTTAAGCAAAATAATCTTAAATTAGGTGAATGTTAGACTTTGACAATAGCAAGAAAAAAGCGACACAAATATGCTTCAAATCTGTAAGTGAATGCACGTGCCATAAAAGTTGAACTAATTTATTTTTTAAATATTATATTGTTTCTAGAGCTCCAATGTTTACAACCTCACAGTCACTATAGTTGCACACTTATCTTAAAACATGAGCGAATATTAAATATCTACAGGATTCTACAAGTTAAATATAAGACTTTAAGACCTTTTTAAGACTTAGAACAGAATTTAATGCCCATTTCACAGCCTAGTTCATGGCCATACTGGCAAAAATTCATGATTTGTAAAATTTAGGAAAATGTATTTATTTACTCCAACGCTTTGATTCCCACCGCTCCGAGACATTTTTCTCCAGGGGCTGCAAAGTTAGCAATGATTGCTTGCTGATTTTAAAAAAAAATTGTCGCAAGTAATGTTACTTTCTTTGCAGCTTGGACATTTCTCAGACACATTTAAACACAATCCAGCCAAAAAATTTATGGCAACACAACTTAAGACCTACCATTTCAAATTTAATACTTTTTGAAGACTTTTAAGGTATTAAATGCAGATTTGCAAATTCAAGATTTTTAAGACTTTTTAAAGGAGTGATATATATATTTTTTTATGTAATTATGCATTTTCAAACATTTCCCTGTGGTCTACATAAACTGTAAATGCTATGTTTGGGTCTGAATTCTTCATTAATTCAACTCCAGGTCCATCTTCAACCCTATTTTTGAGTAATGACACCAGAAAGGTCACTTTGAGCGCTGGCCCTTTAAATGTAAATGAGCCACTTCACACCCCACCCCCTCCAGGTTGTTGACTGTGCTGCTCGGTCCCGTTCAACCAACAACTGAACATTTTAGGTAATCGGCTCCAAGTTTGGACATATTTTCAGTATGGACTACAACCGCTGCTGCTGACAAACAATTATGTCGTACGTAGTCGGAGAAACGTTCGTCGGAAGTCTTGACGTTATATGTGCAAATGTCGTAACTAGTTACAGGCAAAACAAATTAAGCAGGAATTAAAACGGGTTGTAGAAATCCACTCAATTTTTACCAAAATGAATATAAAGATAGCTTTGCAGCACCTGGAGGGTTCAAATTCAAACTTTTGAAACTATTAGAGTCCAAATACACAAATAAATGAACCAAAGACTAATAAAAGTAAAATAAATATATAATAAATACATTTTAAAAAGCATGGTAGAAAATCTGTGCGTAGTATTTTCTTTTTTGATTAGCTATGATGCTGTGAAGAAACACTTTGGTGATGTGTTCTAATTCTCGGTAAAATAGTGGGAACACAGAAACACAACTGTAAAATAACAGCCACAGATGTGTTAATAAAAAGCAGAATGACATGAAACAGAAAGCATTCCATTTTTGTTTTTTTTATTTAATAAGCTGGTTCATAAATTATCGCACATAAAAGATTCTGTTCAATAGTTACAAAGTGGATAGCAACAAGATAGCGCCTGGAAAAGTAAAACAAATGAGGAGCAGATTTGTGACGGTGGGCGGGCGTCGACGTCTGACCTCAGCAAATCAGGAGTTCACATAACGGAGGAGAAAAGAACCGAAGAAGGGTTTCAACATCCAAAACGTGGTCCAATTCGCTTTCCGTCGTGACACAGACGCTTGTTGTCTTTCCTCGGACTAGCAGTAAACAAAACAGTGGCATGCGTTCCATGTTTCAAAGCACATGCCGGAAAAGCAACAGGAGGAATGCTTCTTTCTGTTCTCCAGTGTATTTAAAACAGTCTTCAAACGAAACTGATGAGGAAGGGAATAAATTACAAAATTAAAAAAAAAAAAGAAAAAAGACCGCACTAGCTACATAAGAGGCTCACAAAAACAAACTAAACTAAAAATCTGTTGAAGTGGCATCTTCTTGGCTGGACTTTCTTCTCCTTTTATCCACAGATCATTTGACACGAGGCTACGCGAGGGTTTGACCGTTAAAGAGGCAGCGAGGAGTCGCCGTGCTGGCCGGAGGAGCCTGTTCGAATGTTCGTTTTCATTTGTGAAAAACTCATGTTCCATCCTCTGTGTCTGTAGTTGTTTATCCTTTTATAAAAACTCTCCCCTCCTCGCCTTCTGATGGTCAAATCGCAGCTGACCAATGAGCCTACCTGGACTTCTGTTTAACCCACCACTCTAAAAACTCACCTGACAGAGCGACGGCTGAACACCGCCGCCTAACGCTAGTTTCAGTCTAAACGCCGCAACCATTCGCTCTGGTTTGAGGAGTCTAGCGGCCGTACTTTTCTCATAGTGTGATGGGAGCCTACTTGGACATTTGCTGCTCAATGTGCTGCAGGAATTCGTAGTAGGAAGAGGACGACTCGGACCTATCCTCCACCAACTGTTGGAAGAAAGTAGCTTTAGCCGAACCATCATCCCTGCAGAAGAAAAGAAAAACAAAAAGAAGACAAGCTTTTTTAGGACAATAAAGAATAAACTTCATTTATCCAGGAGGATAGGTGGTTTGTTTTGCAATTTTTTTTGGACCTGTGTTTTGTGTATGTTCTGTACTGTATAAAAACAACAATTCCTATTGTTTAGACATTTTTTCTGCATTATTGCTGTAAAAAATTCAACAATAAAAAATAACTTAAAAAAAAAAAAAACTTTTTGTGTAACACTTATTAAATCAGTTTTGCAATTTGTTTTACAATAAAGACACATAAAACAACAACAGGTATGCTAAAAAAGAAAAAAAAACAAGATTATATTAAAAAGGTCAAAATACGTATTTTTTGTAAAGTCTTTCCATTGCTTTGAAAACGCACATGTAGATTCTCAAATATGAAGTTAAACTAATGACTAATTGTCTAGTGACAAATAATTTTACTGTCCTGGTTTTATCTTTGAAATTAAGATTTAAGTTATACTTCCTCCCACTCCTTTTTAAATATGCGAATTACGTCATATTTAGTTTTCATGTATATGTGTACGTTTTTTCATGTTTTCTTGTAATTTGTTTTATTTCTAAGGACTGAAGTAGGTTTACTTTTGTTATGTTGCATATTCGAAGTAAACTAAACTAAAACTAAAGATTTGCAGTTTGTCCTGACTTACAGTACAAGGAGCATTAGCAGTATTGTTGACACCTGGTTCCTACAGACTTATGGGTTGTTTTTTTTTATCTTTGTTTCTATGTCATAGGTTTTTGTTCTGTTGCCATTATCCAGAAGTCCACATACAGTATGCATTTGTTTTCAGGCAAGACTTTATTGATCCCACAAATGGGAAATTTAAGGAAGGGCTGCATTGGCCAGGAACTGAACCTAGGTCAGCTGTTTGGAAGGCAGCTAAGCTAACCACTATACCACCAACACTGCTTTTTGTATGGGTTTTAAAAACAAAAAAGGTGCAAATTGAGGATTGGGCCTCATTGTTTTGATATTACAAGAAAGAAACATACTCACTCACAGGTTTTTTTTTTGTGTGTGGATGATGTTAAATATCTTTGAGTTGTGTACTGTTAGATAAAACAGGCACTGTGAAGACTGTGCTTTGGGCGTTGCATGCTACAAAGGGATTTATTCACAGAGGCGTATGTGGTATAAAGCCACAGCTCACATGTTACTGTACATTAAATAATTTCCCACTACATTTACTGGTGCTTTAGGGAAATGTTTTGGTTTAGCTCTGATCATGGGAAGATACCCTGTACATCAAGTCCTCTACCTCATCATCCGCCTCATCACATGTACTTCTCATCTGTCAAAACGTGATGCAAGCATCCGTTCGACTCATACTCGGTCCATTTGTACTGACAGCAGCCGTCTTCCACAATAGCACTGTGGTCTAAACATGTCGTTGAGCAACAATGCAGTGCCACGAGGAGGAGAGAGGAAACAGAAACAATGCATTCCCTGTGGAAGCCTTCACCGCCGCTGTCAATCAGTGAGCTCACTGCTTACTATATGTTTACTCTGGAAATAGTTTTGTGTCAACCTCAGGGTAAACGGCTCTTAAATGTGAAATTCCCAACGCCTCAAACAATGCCAAGGAAGAGAGGAACTTCACTGGAAATATGAGTATGGTTCTATGGAAGCTAACTGGTCCTCAGCCTGCTTTGATGTTGACTTATGACTTATTCTTACAAATTTGTCCCATGAGCACTGAATTACAGCATCTTCTGTCAAGTTTTCCGACAGCCTATAGACCAAAATGCTGCTGCTGTTCGTAGGAAATGTTAATTTGAAGCGTGTAGAAGTTTTTTCACTGTACAGAAGTGGGTATGTAGCATTTACAAAGCCATAAAACTGAAAAGCAGAACTACCCCACTGTTTAAAGACTGCTAACAGTGATTTACAGATTTTATATAATTATCACTGTTGGATGATTATCATTACATTCCTTGTGTAATACATTTATTATTTTGGGTGGAATCAACAAAAACACTGACACAGTAAGGAGGATCGCTGCTTAAAAAATAAAAAAAAGTCTGAGTAAAATCAAGAAACACTCCCTCTTTATGTAATTTTTTCCTTTTATGATAAAAATTATCATGAAGCCTTTGACCGGAATCATTACTCAAAGCAAAGACATTGGCGATAAAGGAAGTAAAAGTGATATTTATGTAAAGTTTTAAAGAGGTAGAAAAGAAAAGAGAACTAGCTCCTTATAATAGACCCATGTACAATGTCTATTTCCTGTGTATTTACACATGTGTGGTGATTTAGCCTTTTCTGTGGATGATTGTTTTTGGTTGCACTTGTGGGATTCCTGGGTAGTAGAGAGGAGGGGGCTGAGGGAAATGGATAGGATGTGCGGGGGTTGCTGCTGGTGCTTGCTTATTCAGTTCCTGTATTTGGGATTTTACCTCTCTATTTGTGTCTGTCTTAATTCGTAATGTGGTGGGTGGGAGGTTAGAGGGTGGGAGGTCAATTGGGAAAAATGGGACGACTAAAGAAAACAAGGCTAAAAAAAAGTGAGGAAGCACTTCTATGAAAATGAGACGACATGAAATTTAATTCCAACAGAAGCGGAGTATAGTACTCTTTGTTTTTATTGTATTGGAGTTGTTTTGAGAATTGTGAATTGTGAGAATTGTGCCATATTTGTAATTTGTTGATATGCTTTTATTAGAATGCTTTGTGATGACATTCTACAGTCTGTTAATTCACAATATTGTTCAACAGGAGCAATAAAATCATTCGCAAATCAGAATTTTTGGTAATACTATTCATAGATTGGTTAAGCAGGATGTTGTTTGCTAAATAGTGATTCAAGACTTATCTTTATCTTACTGTCATAACTATCCTGTACTGTCAGAAGTTTCATAATATTTTGCCTGGACATTATTTATAATATTTTGTAGTGACTTTGGTGCTTGTAACGCTGAAACTAAGCTGTTTGGTCTGTAAAATGTTGACAAATGTTGGTTTAAGCCCATATAAAGAACTCAGATTTCTTATTCTGTCCACAACCCACATATATTAATTTTATTGTCAAAGAAGATTGATGAAACTGGGAAATATTCCGATTTAAGAGGCTGGAATCAGGATTTTTTTTCACTTGAACCAACTACCAAAATAATGGGAGATACATTTTGTAGTTTGATAATTGCTGCAGCTCTAGTTCTTTAAATTTATCCTTGAAACGGGTCTTTCAAAACACCAGTGTTTACCTCAATACCTTCTCTTAATTAAAATTAATAAAATGATGCGATCCATGTCCTCCCTGTGTCCTCTCCTCATCTTCTGTGGAGTATTAATCAAAGTCAGAGGTGTTTCCTGGTGTGTGACTGTGCTTACTTGATGATGTGTATGGTGGAGCTGAACGCTCTGTTGTCCTGCAGCCAGTCCACGAACGCTCGTACTCTTTCAGACAGAGTAGTCTCCAGCTCAGGAATGTGAGTCTGGGATTCGTAGAGAGGGAGGAGAAGCAAAACATCAACAACATTGTTTTCACTGCTGGAAACAGATCATGCAGACTCGCAGTCATCTCTACACAATGTGGTTCACAGAAATATGCATGTGGTTTGGAGTGTGGGACACGTAGGTGGTGGGTCTGGGAAGCATTGACCCCTTTCTAGAAAAATGAAATAAACAGCACAAACAGCGATGAAAGCTGCTGTTCGTTCTGGGTGTTGCCATCACACCCACAGTGTGTGGAAATGACAGAGCTTTCTAGGTAGATGCACAGTTTGTTAAAAAGGCTACACCAGCATATCTGTTTTGCTGCATAAGATTTTTTTTTTTTTTTCAACAACACTGACAGAGTGAAGTGCTCCTTTTACTTCATTGTGAAACAAATCTAATTTACAGGGGAAACATGCACGGTGCTGCATTGCATCATTCATAGAACAAACTGGGTGGAGGTATGTGTCAGTTCAGAATGAAAAACAAAAGTTTCGTTTCCCTGACTGAATTTCTTCACTTAATTTGTTCGGTGTGGAAAAAACCTCCTTACTGACTTGAATGGATTACTAAAACATGACTTTTCTATTCATTTTTGTAACTGATATACTTTATTAATAATTCCTGTCAGTGGTGGAAGTACTCAGATCTATATATACTTTTTTGTTCAAAGTGTTTTTATTACACATTGAGTTATCCACAAAAGCATCATACAGTCATCACTTTTTTATACCCAAAGCCATGAACACTCCCACCCTGTTGCACCATGAAAAGAAAATCATTAATTAAAAACAACAATAATAAAAAACAAACAAAAAAAAATACTCGGACATTAGTCACAGACTAGTATTATCAGATCTATAATTGAAGTAAAAATATTAAATGTACACTTTAAAAATACTCTACTCCAGTGTTGCTCAAACTGTGGAGCAGCCCCCCCCAGGGTAAAACGTTCATCTTTGTTACAAAAATTTGTTTGTTGTTCTAAAAAAAAGTAACTTTATTGTCACAGTTGTAAGATAACTGTGCATCTCCTATTTTTATTTGGAAAAATATTGTCTCAGGGAGCAGTCTTGTTAAGTTTATTTGTATTGTTCAAGCAAATATCTAAGTAATTTTTAATTTGCACAACAAATTATTCAAGGAAAAGCAACAAGTATTGTTACAATATTGATGTTTCTTTCAATAAAAGTTATAACTGCACCACTGTTACAGTGTTGTTGGGGTTGAGGGGGGCCTGGAGATTTTTTATCCTCCAAAGGGAGGGCCAGAAAGAAAAAGATTGAGAACCACTGCTCTACTCCAAGAAGAGATCAGCATTTAAAATCTGGACAGAAAGCTTAAACAAATCTAATTTAAAAAAAAAAAAAAAAAATGTGGTCCAGTAAAAAGTAACAATAGTTGCCTCTGAAATATAGTGGAGCAGGAATGTAAAGTGGAAATGATGTGTCAATTATGTTATCACTTATATTCTGCTATATTTGCATTAAGTTTGTGTTACTGACCATGTTGGGAGGTATTGAAGCGTAGTTGGGGATTCCCAGAACATCTCTTATGAACATGTCACTGCAACATTTGCCAATCCACAGGTAAAACACCTAAACAGAACAGATGCAGAGAACAACACAGTCACTTACCATTAGGTTCTCATTGTCTGTGTAATGTTTCAAAAATAATTAATGAGTAAGAATAAATGTTCACATTGCCACAGTCCATGAGAAAAGCTCCATCTCGGCTCAGCCTCTCAGCAGACAGGTGGAGGAGATGAGGCTGGGGGACCACAGTGTCGTTCAGATGCAACGCCCCCTGGAGGTGACATACGACCACTGTTAATGTGATTCCAGGTTAACTACAGCATGAGAAAAATGCCAGGAGACTGGCTGAAGAGTGCTGCTTCATGAATGAGGCTTGTGCTCAGTATGACAAAACCAAAAAAATATCAAGGCACATTGATTTAAAACTCAAGCGCATTTAGAAATTGGTTTAGGACAAGGACATGTAAAGACAAGTGGCAGCTCATAAATACAGTAATGAGAGGAATAATGCATATTTTTCACAGGAGCAGCACAAATGAAAACCAAGTTAAAAGGTACAGACATTCCGCCTATTTATTAAAGGTTTTAACTTTAATTAGACATCCTTTCTTTGTATGAGACTGTACTGTGTCAGTCTTGGCGTGTCCTACCTGGTCAGACATGTTGTCCAGCCGGTATAGGTCTGGATGAACCATTCGCATGAGCTGCTGCAGCGGCTGCGTCTTGAACTCACACATGGCAAACACTCGCTCATCCAGTCGCGTGCTAGTGCCGGTCCGCAAGGCTTTCTGGAAAAACAGAGAGATTATTTTAGTTATTCTCTACGGAGGTCTGAGGAAAGAGGGACTCCTCAACTGTACAACTGTGCCTGAGTGTTTTATCATTTGAGCAGTAGTATGTAAACTGACATCAACACGTTTGTATTTATATGAATACTTCTTTCACTCAATTTTTTCGACAGCATTTTAGGTTTCACATAAGATAAGGGCAGACCATCTGAAGCTTAGATTAGTCACTAAATAAAGTCTTAATGCAAATATAGGAAGATAATAATGAGATTACATCACCTAACAGAGGAAACCAGTCAAATAAAACACATACAACTGGTCACCATGAACACACAGCCATAGATGATGCACTTAAATTCTATGTTTTTTGGTGTTTTTTTTTTTTAAGTTTTATTTCACCATTTATGCTCTTTAGTGGTTTCAGGGGTGTACTCCAATATTCTCACACCTTTGGGGTTTTAAGGTCAATGACGCAAAAGGTGTGAGTCTGTGTCCAAATGGAACATACCCAGTATGTATAAATGAACAGGTTCTGGGTGGATGAATACACTCATTGACTAAAGTGGAGTCTCCATGACTGTAACCTCAGTTTTTATTAGTTGGGTGTGTGGATGATATTTTGCAGATCCAGTGGAGTGTGTTATTTTTTTAAAGGTGTGTGTATGTTTTGGTGTAAATACAGCACATATTTATACATTGGGCAACACTAGTTTAGAAATGAATTACTTGGCTATGTTTGTATATGCAACCCTCTTTACATGTGACTTATATGGGGGAAGAGAGAGGAAAAAGAAGGAAACAAAACAACAACCCACAAATATGTATGTACATAGTCTATGTCTGTAGAGTCTGTAATTAACATGTTGTTTTGTAACAAGTCTGTATATCTCAATGCATTGATGGTGTTGAGAAACCACACCTGCTTCAGCAGAGCGTGGATGTAGAGTGGGAAAAGACGCATGGCTGAGGGGCAGACGAGGCCAGACTGCTGCAGACTTGACACGTTGCTCTTGTAGGAGTTCACAAAGTCTACCACAGCGTTAATCAGGGCGTCGCGGGCGTCTGATAGACTGGACGATATCGACCGGTCTATGGCTGAAATGAGAACCCATGAAAGATGAAGAGTCTTGCAGCAGCTCTAACAGGATAAAAGAGCATGGATGGTTTTCTGCTGTAGACTCACCCATGTTTGCTAGCAAGCATGTGATGGCCTGGACGTCAGCCCCAGCATAGACGTCACTCAGCTGGTTGACCACTGGTAAACACAGAGTATGGACTCTGATACGTCTCTTTCCTACATATGGGGTATGAAAGACAGTCAGGAGATTTCATACAGAAAGAGAACACAAAAATCATGTTGCATATATCAAACATGTTACATGTTAGTTTAGAAAACCTACTGTATAAAAACATCGCCAATTATACTTCTCCACTGGGTGAACTCACTACTGACTGTTGGAGGCTGATTATTTAGTATCCTGCTTTAAATCCGGTATGTTTGAGGTGGGCATTGCACTGTCAAGATCACAATTCTCAATCACAACTTAAAGGAGTGATATTTTGCTTTTTTAAATGGAATTATGCATTTTAAAACATTTCCTTGTGGTCTACATGAACCGTAAATGCTATGCTTCAGTCCGAATTCTTTATTAATTAAACTCCACAGGTCCATCTTCAACCCTATTTTTGAGTAATGACACGAGAAAGGTCATTTTGAGCGCTGGCCCTTTAGCGATGTTTACTGTGCTGCTCTGTCCCATTCAGCCACTTGTGTTCGTTAATACAACCAACAACTGAACATTTTAGGTAATCGGCTTCAAGTCTGGACATATTTTCAGTATGGACTATAACTGCTGTTGCTAATGAACAATTGTGGCGTACCCAGAGAAATGTTCGTCAGAAGTCTTGACCTTATATGTGCAAATGTCATGACGTAACTAGTTATACACATAACAAATTAAGCAGGAATGAAAACGGGTTGTAGAAATCCACCCAATTTTTTACAAAATGAATGTAAAGATAGCTTTGCAGCACCTGGAGGGTTCAAATTCGAACTTTATGAACTATTAGGGTCCAAATACACAAATAAAGGTACCAAAGACTAATAAAAGTGGGTTTAGCAAAATATGACCCCTTTAAGTGTATCTGTGTGCATGTACCTTTACTAGATGTGTAGAGCAGAGCAGCCTGGAAACAGGCCAGAGACGAATCTGCCAGAGAGTCTTCAATCGACATCTGAACAGCAAAGGCTGAGTCTGGGTTCACATTGGCTAAAGACAATAGGTCAGTAGAGCGCACAAAGAAGTTCCCGTGGAATGTGTGAATGGATAAACCTGAGAAAAAAAGACAAGATATGAGAAATGTAAGAGTCAAGTACAAGTCAGTGGCCTTTATTTATGCGTCAGGAGAGGAACTCTATGCAGAAGAGTCTGTCTGTAATCCAGATACCTTTAGTACATCGTATCCTCATGACTGCCTCAAAGCCGATCTTTCTGCTGAGGTAGCGCTCAAGATCTTTCTGGAACTTCTCCAGCTGGGCCGGGTTGTGGATGTAATGGAATGAGGGGTAATAAAAGATGCTGCCAGCTGAATATTTGGAGATACAAGCTAGAGAGCAATAGGAAAAATGAAAAAAAAAAAAAAAAAAAGATTTAGTGGACTTACATTTCACTTAATAAACTGGCCAGATCTCAGAGTTTTTCCTGTTAGGGGTGACAAGACTAAAAAACTTTTGAGGTGAAGTCAATCGTCATATTAACTGGGTGGTTTAAGTCACTTTTCATGCAAAATGTCCTAGGTTATATTCTTTTCAAATGTGAGGATTTTTTTTAATGTTTCAGTCATCAACAATCACCTGATTCTCCTGTATTTATTTATACTTTTCTAACCTACTCTAGCAGTCCGCTTTAAGTGCTCTGAATCACTTGTTTCAGTAGAAGTTAAAGTTTCAAGCTTACTATATGATTCATTTCCACTTCCGGTTTTGTATTCATGTCATCTCACAATGGATGAATTTACTAGCTGTCAAAATCAGCTGCAAAAAATGTGTTCTTTACTGTGAACCCAGATAGTTTTTCAGATGGTACCTACATGTTTTAGACTTCCAAATAATTCTTATATCTAACTTTTCCCAGGCAAGTAACAGGCATTTATTATAATATTCAGTGAAAAAGAATTGCATACTTGTATTTCACCAGCTGACCATGGAAATGTGTCAAAAACGAGGCATTTTAGACCAAAGACCAGTGTTAGTAATGAGCAGCATCTTTTCTTTTTAAGGGTTAAACACTAAAAAAGTCATAGTGAAATTCTGGCCCTCTTACCTAGTGAGGAAAGGTCAGCGTACTGGGAGCTGAGCAGGAAAAGATCCACTCCAATCTGTTGGCCAGAGCAGTCCAGTGCAAGTTTCTTATAGAAGTCTGTGGCTGGGCCGAGGTGCTGCACTCCCTGAAAAAACATAGACATTCAGCATATATACACTCATATATTACATTTATGAAAAAAAAATTAAATAAAAAATGGCAAAAAATGCACTTTTTGAGGGAGTTGTACACTCCCCTAAACCTCCTGTGCTTTAACACAAATTCAGGATTTAAAAATGTCCACCACACAGAAGTATGACATGGAAAGGTTTCAAACTAAGTGTACATAACTCAGATGAATTTTGGCATCAAATATTACTAAAAGCACAAAAGACAAGGATCAGACACTGACATCTGTTCCTAGTTCATTTTTGTCTATGACATTTGGAAACTATTGCTATGGCTTCTTGGCAGTTTATCCACACCAAATATAGAACACAGATGATGAAGATAAATCACAAATCCTGCACTGATGACTTGAACTTCACTGTAACTTCATACATGGATGTTTTGTATTTAACTGAAATTTGAGATTGACTTACGATGTTCTGACTGGTAATAAAACTGAGCTGTGACAAGAATATAAATATGACACTGTCCTGAAAATGCCAGAACAATAAAAATAACGTCACACAGAGGGGGTGTGGGAGACTCCTTTTCTCCATTTTTCATCTGACATATGGTTTTAGGCGATATAGTGAAGGCAACACCATCATTGTTTATGTGTCCCATGTTGTTTGGATATGTTTTTTTTTTTTTGTTCTGTTGAAACAGTAAACGTCAGATTCATTTATCAGCTAACATTTTAGAACAATGAATATTTTAGTCATCTGTCACCCCTTTTCCATAAAGGCGGTCTGAGGGCTGATTCAGAGCCAGCAGTTAATCTTTAACCACTTGATGTTCTGTCAGCAAAAGAACCAACGTTCAGTCAAGAGGTCTGGTTACAGAGAGACTAGGGCTAAATTCAGACTGCAGGGAAATGTGGCCCAAATCTGATTTTTTTGCCCATATGTGACCTGTATCCAATCTATTAAAGACAGTTTGAACAGCACAAATCCGATTTTTTCACAATCACATAATTACCACTTGAGATTGTCGAACAGTGGAAAACTCAAATAATCAAACTGATAATGCACAAAGAATACAAAAAACAAAGGCACTCATAATTTTAAAATGCCATTATTAATTATGGTATGTCTCAATGGACCTCACTGGGGCTCAGTGAGGTCCACTGAGATATGTCATAATTAATAAAACCATTTTAAAATTATAAGAGAGTACTTTGGTTTTTTGTATTCTTTGTGCATTGATGGTCCCTTCAGCAAAGAGCACCTCTTAACATTTTCCATTACTATTTTTCATCATTTCCCCAAGCTCCATGAAGCGTTCCTCTTTACTGTTTGTTCAAAATCAGAGACTGCTTCTTTAAGCGTCTTACTTACTGCATCGCAAGCAATGAATTCTATTACTAGCATGGTAAATTGTCCAATCAAATGACATATGGACTGGATACTTTTGGAATGTTCCAGTATGGCTAAGATAGTTTTAGTGGAGATTAAAAAAAAGGTAGGGAACAAAGACCAAAGACCAAGCATAGGACACAGCCAAGGGTCCAGGCTGCATTAAAAGGCCAAAAGATGAATTTCACTGTGTGACATCAAACATCCATACCTTAGTGCTTGAGCGCTGGTTGGGATCTTCCCTTGACTGTAAAAGACCAGCGCCCAGTGTGGGCAGTTGGGTCTGGAAAACTGTGACACGCCCTCCGGTGGGGGACATGAGCTTGAAGGCAGCCTGTAGCGCCGGGCCCAGGGCACTGTGGGTCTCCCTGGTTTGGCTGAACATGGCAGGTAGGGAGTTCAACAGGTCCTGTACCAGCTGGATGAGAGAGAAAGTAAAAAGAGAGAAACACAGTTATAGAAACAATGTTAATTGGAGGAGGGTATGATGACGGAAAAAACAAGAATGAAACACAATGTAGATCAGAAGCTAAAGCAGCAACTGGTAAGAGATGGTAATAAGAAAAAAACAACATAAATATCATTGAAATGCACATATTTATCATAAATGACAAACAGTGCAGCGTCGGATTAAAACATTACGATGAAAAACAGCTTACCTCTTTGCTTTCCTTTAAGTTTACCATCAGACTGTCATGAGAGGGTATGAAGACATCTAAGATGGAAAAATAAAGGCATCAGCGTTAAAGTCAAGAATAAGTTTAATAAAATATACAGAACATCTTAAAATAAAAAAAAATAAAAAAGGGGAAAAAAATCCAGGTCTATTAGAATTTCCAAACTATCAGAGCCATTAGATGTAAACTTAGGAGCTGAACATTTCTTATATGTACCAATATGCATCTATGAATCTTAATTGGGACTTCCTTTCAGCTTCACTATTTCATGCATCATCTGCTCTGATCACCGTCCTGCTTCACTGATCTGACTTACCATCGATGTCGGACACAACCAGCATCTGTGGCTGTGACAGTCCCTCCTGGAGGTTGTAGAAGTGAATGGTGCTGTCGAAGGTAAGGAATCCCACTCTGGTGCGTGTATCACCTGGCAACCTGAAGCACAACACACCCCAGTCTGAGCTTGATCTGTCCACAACAACTTTAAAACCACTTTGGTAAAGTATTAATCAAATCATTTGTAACCAATGTAATATTTTATGCTTTTATTACCAGGAGGTATTGCGATCACTTTGTTTTGTGTGTTTGCATGTTTGTTTGTTTGTTAACAAGATAAGTCAAAAAGTTATGGACAGATTTGAATTAAATTTTCAGGAAATGTTGATACTGGCGCAAGGAACAAATGATTAAATTTGGGTGGTGATCAGGGCAGGGGGCAGATGTGTCTTGGCGGAGGTGTGCACTCTCCAAGTGCTTTTCTAGTTTAGTTTCATGGGATTAAAATATAGAAAACACAGAAAGGATCAAATGGTTTAGACTCTAAGATGTTTAATGGTGTTACGTTCTCAAATACTGGTAGTATTTCAAGTTCATGTGCAATTCACAGAGTTATTATTATGTAAATAATATCAGCACTTACCTGTCAAGGTTCTCCAGTAGTGATTCACAGAAGTACTTCAGGTAACCGGCCTCGACAGCATTATGAGACACATCGAGCACAAATAGGTAGGCCGCCGGCTGAGGAGGTCGCAACTGAACACAAGATTAAACAGGACATAAGTACACTGACACACCATCAAAAACATCGAATGAAGTCACCTTGTGTTTTTATATGACTAATCCTATTCATGTGTCAGTTAAAATTATGACAATATACATGATTTGATGGTAAGTTGTGTTGCAGGTCTTATTCTTTTAAGCAAAACCAACAGCCCCATATGTTCCTGTATACAACACTTAGGCTCTGTGTTGCAGAGCCTTATTTCGGTGCAAGAAGTTTAAACTTGAATGTTCCATGTTCACATTTGGCATTTTATATTCAAGTATTAGGTATGTATTCATTTAATGTGTAGCCAATATTTGTAGAACACACTTCAACAATTGTACCGTTAAAATGCATTTGGTTTTGACATCTGTGATAACATTTTAGGCCTGTATATTTTTTGTTACACATTACATGCATGCGTTATGTTGCAATTAGACATTCCCCTCCATATCCTGCAAATTGAAATAAAAGGTTATATTCATAAAAAGGTAAAAAGCCAATAAAAATTAATTTGGACATTTGATTTATCAATTACACAACTGTGACCAGTAAAAAGAAATAGACTTTTCTACGTAATCCTTCTATATAAACTCTTTTTCCATTGCATTTATATGAAATGTGCTGTGAACTGTTGCCTGGAAATGACATTTTGGTCATTTCCTACAATTGCACTCTACACTTTTTGAATTAATTATTGGACCACTGGGATGTGATGTTAAAATTAGTTTTTTATGTCTTCCTTTGTGAATCTTGGAGTTAAGGTTGTAACAACTGTTTTGTCAATTCCAAGTCTCTTCAGTGACTCTCTCAAACCCCTCCTCTTCATTAAGCACCAAAGTATCTGTCAACTTCCCATCAAGCAGCAGTTTGAGAGGCACATTATGGAATTACCTGTTTTAACTACAACTCATGTAATTGACATCAGGTACTTCAATACCTACAAAAGACTGACCTCTACTGGACAAGCAACAAGCCTACATAAAAAAGCACACAACTGCTATATAACCTCTGATTAAGAAAAAACTAAAATTACTAGAATAAGCAGAAGGATTGTGTTACCATATAGTCTGAGGACGCGATGAACTCCACAGTGGAGTTCTGAACCTCTGGTCTCCTGTGGGGCTCACCGTACGACCTGGAAACGGGGTTGTACATAAACTCATCTGGAACTAGGTAAGAAAGAAAAAGCAGTGTGGTTATGATTTGTAGACGAAATGCAATTGAAACAGTGAGAATGAAAAGAACTGACAATGAACAGAAAGCAGTATTGAACAGGGAAATGAGAAGATCAACAGTAGTAAGTGACTGAGCTCGTACCATCATTGACCCGGTAACAGAGGTTACACTTCCACCTGCGTTGGTCCAAGAAAGTGACAAATGGATTGATGTAGGTTCGACAGGAGCGACAGCGCACTATTGTGTTCGATGTGATCACTGGTAACTGCTGCAGAGGTGAAAACACAGAGTTACTACTGAGAGAAAACACAAACCATGGCTTTTAGGCTTTTGTTTATATATTTATTTATTTTTTATCTGTTCAATTCAATCGAGAAGGGACTTTACTGTCGCAGTCAAAGCTTCAAAATATAATACACAATGACATTTTTTCTATCCATGCCCTTTTCAACATTATTAACACTCATGCCTTAAAAAGAGAGCTTTGTTTCCTTTTCCTACAGAATCTGGTTAAACGAATTTTTGCAGCTGCAGTCATGCTTTCACCCACTTATTTTTTCTCTCTTGTGTTTCAGTGGCATCTCTTGTTGATGGACAATATTTGAGACTTTTCATTGACATGTACACCATTTATTCTTCATTCCACCTGGGAGCTACACTGTGGATTTTGGACAGACTTAATATTAATACCAAAAACCTAACCTATTTTCTATTTTCAGTTGCTCGTCTTCATTGCTTAGGATGCTCCAGTGCTGACGTTATAGTGTGATATCAAGCTAATCCAAGAGTAAACTAAATTTGGAGCTTTTAGCAGGTGCTGACACATCAAGACTAGCTTAATCTAGTTCTGAGCTGTCACAATCCCTGTGTGAGAGAAGGTAATAGAGCCAGTCAGCAACTATCTGAAACATTCTCAGACACTTTGATATCTGCCTACTGCCCACTTGCTTCAGATGGAACTAACGTGAGCCTCAACACAGATGACACAAGTAGAAAAGCTGTGTAGTTTGAATTACACAACACCGTGAATGAAAAATCATTCATCAATCAACAATAAAAACATCTGGTCACAGACAGCTGTTCTTTGACCTGAGCATAGTTTAAAGTGTGTTTTACAGCTACTTAGGACGTGGACTTCTTTTGTAGCAGAAACAAAGATCAAAGCATTACTAAATATTGGATTTGTTCAGTTAAGCCTCATGCTTGTAACCATTTTATCAACATATATTCAAGGCCAAAGTTACTGCAGGATTATTCTGCCTTTTTGTTTATTTTCTGTATTGACTGAATGCCTTTTCAGTCTTTTTTTTCTCTCCATTCTGCCTCTAAGGACAAATACATCCCCCACCTCCCATCCAAAAAAACAAAAAAAAAACCCCCAAAAAACACTCTTTCCTTATCAAGAATTAGTGTACAAATAACAACACTAATGGAGTTGTGGAATATGTAAAAGATACTGTACATCTCCATGTGGCCATAGAGACATTTGTCTACAAACAACAACATTTTCTTGCTCACATTGTTTCTGGTGGAGTGAACACTGACATACACATTTGTAAAACTACTTGGCCGATGTTCAGTTTCTGTTCTTGCATCAGTGGATCCCTGTTCTCCATCAGTGCACTTCCTCTGACACCACATCAAGTAACACAACTATAAATACTCTCACCTATCTATCTTAATCATCATTCTCCTGTCTAGCTACTCCCCATAACGGCTGACAGCCTACTGTTTTACATACCCCTGTATTATTCCTCCAGTTTTTTAAATCATACAAAAATATTGTACAATTTCACACATGGGATAGAACAATAAAATATAAGAAGCAGAAGCAGCAGAAGAAGCAGAAGCAGAAAAAAGCAGAAGAAGAAGAAGAAGAAGAAGAAGAAACACCCCAGATTTAACACCAAAGCTCAAAAACCTTATATTATGGTAAATTTTTACATTACAAACAAATGTAGCAGATGGATTTCTAAAATAGCATCTGAGACAACAACAAATTGTAATAAATTAAGACATCAGACCAAATTTGTTTAAACCCTACAAGTATCATAAGGTTTCACCATGCTGCCTTTTCTAGGCAGCCTTTTATGTAAATCATACCTGTAAGTCTCTGAAGGGGTGGAGGAGGAGACCCAGAGGCAGCCTGGCCTTGTTGAGCAGAGCCTGGGTCTGGGGGATGCTGGTCAGGGTACACCTGAAAGTCCTGCGAAGCAGAAAAACACAAGTGGAAAAAGAAATATGTTTAACACTATTAAATACACTCAGACTGTTAAATTAACAGCTGATAACTTTTGTGCTGTACTCACTGTGGACTGCAGTTGACTTTCTTGAGGTCGGGGGTGAGGTTGGGTTCAGGGGCCTCGAGGGGCCTGGGGGGCAGCAGTGTCCTCTCCTGTAGCAGGTTGACTGGCCTCAGAGATTCCACCTCCAGCTCTGGAACCCCGCTCAGCCCCCCCAGTGCTGCAGAGAGCTGGGACAGATTTGGAAATGGCTGCAGAAGAGGTAAGGAAACAGAAATTTAGTGACTGGTGTACTAATTCTACCTGGTCACAATTCTGACATGACATCTTGACGAGGTTATTCTGACTTCAGTCGACCATGGTCATTTTGTATAAGCATGAGAGTCACATTTACCTGCATATAAATATCTGTATAAAATTAACAAAAATGGCATGTATTCATCACAATTTCCGTGTTACTTTCTACAGTTTGAGCTTCGACTCTTTTATTGTTGTCATCTTGCTGCCCACCCTTCTTGTGCAATGGTTTAAAAACACTTATAAGTAGAGAATTAATGCCACCAACTGTTTATCACAAGATGCGTAACTTTTAATAAATGTCAACCTGCATCATACATGAGCATTTACTGTCATTAGCATCTTTTTTTTTTTTTACATCTCAGTAAAGTAACATCAGGCACTCAGCTATTCTGACAGCTAAAAAAGTGACTATTCTTCTTATTCTTTGTTTATATTTTTGTTGTACTTAAGTCTATTATTGTTTTATTTTTTATTGTCTTTGTTTATGCTTATGTTGTAATGAGGTGAGATTAATTTTATAAGCCCCATGGGGTTTTCTGATCTCACCTGCACACACTTTTTTTTTTTGCTTATCCTAATGTTTGATTTGTTGTGCTGTGCAAAATAAAAAATAAATAAAAAATTATGTATTATTATCCGTATATATACTATTATCCTTATTAAGTGCAGTTGAAAGGAAGTTCCTCTACATTGGCCCATGTGTACAGAAACAATCATTTTCATAATTTAAAAATAACATGAAATAGCTCACACTACAGCTCTGTTGTTCACCTGGGAGTATTGCTGGTAGTTTGACTGACTGTACAGATCCTGGGATGGGGAGGAGTCTGTGTGCGAAGCTGGTCCCTGCCGATAGGCCGGCTGCATGCTGGGGTAACCATAGCTACTGTAG
Organism: Sphaeramia orbicularis; assembly: GCF_902148855.1. Lineage (NCBI taxonomy): Eukaryota > Metazoa > Chordata > Actinopteri > Kurtiformes > Apogonidae > Sphaeramia > Sphaeramia orbicularis. The sequence continues at coordinate 16,949,611 of NC_043966.1, forward strand.
GGCGGGGCCTGGTTAGACATATCATTGGAAGGTGGCATGGACTCTGAAGGAAAAGGAACAGATTGGCATGTTTTACTGTTTTAAAATAGTTACAAGACTGCAGAGATGGTGATGCAATCTACAGTGTAACATGGAACAACACGTTTCCATCTCAAAGTCAAATGTATTTTCATTTTGTGGAAAAATCTCATGTATTCTCTTCTTGTTGAGCCTATAATATCATATTTTTATTTTTTAAGACAGAATTTATATGGATAACAGTTTCACTCCTTATGAATTTCTCTTTAACATGTAAGCCATACAGTAACAACAGATCCATTTTTGACATTAAACTTACTAAGTAGTAACTTTAACAACCAATGTCTAACATTGATTGTAAGTAAGTGGCAAAAAAACCCAAAAGGAAATCTATATAACAAAGAATTACACACTTGAGATTGTTGTGTTATTTCCATATTAATTTCAACTGGTAGCAAATTAACAAAAAAAAATGGAGGTGTAATCTGCTTAATCAAAGAACTGTGGCAAAATAAAGAATTCTAACACATAAAAACAAGGTCCTGGAAAGTAGTTTTATGGCCTGTTTGAGATCATAAAATACCCGGGTAACTGCCCCCTTCCAGAGAATCATAGCTGTTGGGCACCGGGGAGGCACTGCCAGTAGTTGAAGAGGAGGTGTCACCACCTGAAAAACACAGTAAAACACAGAATTAAAATCTGAAATAAACAGCAAAGGGCTGGTTGAGAAGACTGATGTTGAGAGGCATAAACATAAACGGAACACAAAGAACCGTGGAAATGGTAGAGTATAAAGTACTGGAACACAAATACAAAGATAGCCAGCAGGCATGGAGGAAGTTAGAAGGATCAAAATAAAACAGAACAGGAGGGAAAGAGTTAAAGAACAAAAAACTAAACATGAAAGAGAATGAAAAGTATGTTTTCTTTGGTCATGAAATGTACAGTGCTCAGACTGCCTTCAGGCTCAGAGGAAGAAAATGCGGAGTGAATTCTGAAAGGAAAGCGTGGATGCACTTCAGTAGTAACAAACTAGTGAATTTGTGGCAGAACAGACCTCAAAGAAATAAAAGAAATATGTGGGAACTTGATGAGGAAAAAGTATAAAGCATAGAAATCTGATAACAGCAAAAGAGATTACAAAGATTAAATGACTTGTAAATAATGGCGAACATGCCCTACTTTTCCATGTTAATAGGCCAAGACACATATCCTTACTTTCCAGAATGACACCCAACTCTGTGCATCTTCATATCTATTGTTCTTTACTAAATAAAAGACAAAAATGGCCCATATTTGTATAACTAGCTCTTCTTCAGTGCATTATGGCCCATTCCAGCCACTGACCCACTGTTTTTCTTTTCATGTCCAATGCTGCCCAGGTTTCCTCAAAAGGATTACAAGGGTACAATATTTGAATGAATCCATTAATCCATATGGGCCAAAAGGATGGATCAACAGCAGCAAACCAAGACACGACAGGCCTCTGGCAGAGCTCTCATTGGACAGGACACGATCCAATTATCTCAGACTAAATAGGACAGCCGACCACTGGATTATCTGCTGTAGAAGAGGAGGACACCATGGCAGCTAAGCCGCCTTCTTCCTGCTTCTCTTCTACTAGTTTCTTCTCACACCTTTCACTGTGAGACCTCAGGGATTAAAGAGGAATATTAAAAAAAAACAAAACATTTTTTACTCTTTTATTTGGTGTCAGACACAAAAATAGTCCAACTGTCATGGATTTAACAGACACCAAAACTATAGACTGCAGTCACCTTTGGTTTATTTTAGAGCTCAATTTTCAGCTAAATGTACTGCCTTCTTTTCTGAATGGTCAATAAAATCCTCTACTGGAAAGGTCTCCCTTTGTAACATAATAATTTTTTGTTAATCATGCATGATCAGAAGAATTCAGCATAAATAGAGGATATTTTACTGAACAAAGCCCTTACCTCCTTGTAAACAGGGCAGGAAAACAAACCCAAAAATGGGCCTGAGACCTCTAAATAATGTTTAAATTATACTTCATATGTTCAATACTATAGTTACCCTTCAGGGGACAACAGGACAATAGCATCACATAATCACAAAATTGTTCCCAAAGTTATCTGCTCTTGTAAAAGTAAAACAAAATCTATCAAAAATAAGGAATTCTATTAACCTGACCATCTTTTGTGCCCAAATTAAATTTTTTTTAAGCAAGTCTCTGATCAGACATCCTCACAAGACCATTCCAAAGTCAAAGCACTTCATATTTCTGTCCATGTTTGGAGGCTTCCATCCCACATCTCCGCCTATTGACAAAGGTGAAGTAAATGTATGCAATCCAAAAGAAACAAATAGCTGAACGATGAACTTGTATGTTCAAAGAAACACACACAAAAAAATGATGTAGTCAGATGCACAAAAAGTTATAGAATTCTGTCAGAAAATTGAATCACACATTTTTACATTATTTAACTTGGTGTAGTAGATTCCATTCGATGACAGTTTCTTCAAATATCATGTAGTAATAGCCTACATAGACAATGCATTTCCTATCGTCCACTCTAGTGACTGTAAGGCTGCTGCTGCCACTAATAACTGATAACATTGGCTCCATCCCATTCACACTCTGACTGCCTGTGTACACTTTTATTTATTTTAAGCAAGTAAACAGATTACATAAACACTGAAAAAGGTTTTCCCTGAAACTACCCAAATGCACATTAATTATCATAAAAGTCTAGTTGTTGCATTTGCTAAAAGTGAAAACACTTGTTAATTCAACTGAATAAAAGGAAAAAAATTGGAATTAAAAGCATTCTGTTGTAACATCTAACAGCAGGGCATCCGGGGATTATTTGCATATCTTGCTGCCTCCATTTTCCATATTGTGACTTATAATAAGCAACAACTGATCATTTAGTTGCTGCAGCCAATGTGTAAAACTGGACAAGATCATGAGGGAAAGGCTGTCAGCTAAAATGAGCTCTATTAAAAGCTCGTTTTATCAGGAGCTTTGCTAATGAGTGGTAGCTGCGATGATAAACTCATTGCATATCATCCCTTGTGGGAAGCAGACAAGTCAGCAAACACACACAGCACCTGGATGTGCTGGCAGAGGACGGGTTATATTTAAAACCCTGTTAACCTCTGGCTGATGACACAGCTCCCGAGAGACAATAATCAGCAGAACACCTGAGAACTACATATCACAGGTAAAAGACACGTTCAACAGAGTAATATAATGTAGTGGTGTACATTTATTTTAGATTTACCCATCCATCATATAACATAAGATCAAGTAAGCGCTATCAAATATACAGCAAGGAATTATGATCTGTGCACTTTCTTTGTGATTAAACAATTACTCATTGTATAAAATCACAGAAAATAGTGATCTGCCACTTGAAATTTCTTGCTTCAAATCACATTACGCATTATTCAGGGTCCCTACAGGTTATATTAGATTTAAGACTTTTTTTCATGTTACTCAAAATGGAGTGAAAATACTGACTATATCTAAGAGCTATTATGATTTGAGAAAATATAAAACATAATCAATTATTTTAAGAATGAATAAATTAAAATATATCTAATCTAAGCCTTTTTAAGTCTTTTGAAAGATTAACTTATAGCATTTTAATATAAATCAAGACATTATTTGTTAATTCAATGTCTTTTAAGACATTTTTAAAGGATCTGAAGGATGATATAACCTTGTTTTATCACAAGGCTAAAAAACAATACGATATAATCCTTTGAAAGTATATTTCTCCATTTGCCAACTCATTTCCTTCAGTAACTGTTTAATCCTATACATCTTGCAACAACTCAGCCTTGAAACACAAATGCTGGGTCTTCGAGTGGCGCATCTATTTGTAGCTCATATCTAAGGAGATGCAAACTGCTTCTACTCTTGCTACTGTACTCCTTGAGCTCGACAGCTGCAAGCCGACTGGAAGTCAGACACAATTTATTGATTTTCCCCCATCAGCCAACACAGAACTGGTAAATGGAGGTGCAGTGCAGAGGAATGCTCACATAGGAAAGAGCAGTGAGTGTGAGAACAACCACAAGGTACATTTCATTTAAGTTTTTAAAGATAGACTGAAATGTTTCCTACTTACCTCTCAACTTACTGAGATACAAAAATTAAATGTTAGTTTTCAAAGATGGAACAATAAAAGTATGATCAAAGACAAGTTCAGTGCTGGAACTGACGGCTGATACCAGTGAAAAATGAGTAAACTTGAGAAAGCCCTTTATGCAGCTGTGGGCAGAAGGAAAAAATAGCCTATTACAAAAGTGCAGGTATGGATGATGAGCTGCAGGGACAGATGGCTGTCAGACACAGAGGAGAGGCAGTGATCAAAAGTGATGATGGGGGATGGAAACGCATGAGGGGTAAAAAATTAACAGTATGGTTACTGTTCAAGATAATGGAAAGTTTTGGATGAATGAGAGGAATTAGGGGTGGAGCTACATGAGGTTATAGGAAAAGGAGGGGGATTCTGGGAGGTAAAGGCTAAAGCAGACCTGCTTCCTCATCCTCATCCTCATCCTCCTCATCATCATCAGAGCTGGATGACGAGGGGGCTGCTGCGGGGCCTGAGGTGGCGGCAGAGGCAGAACTAGCTCCACTATTAGCAACATATCCATACTGCATGCCTGTTGGAAGGGGGGGTGGGGGTGGGAGAGGTAGAGGTAGATAAGACAGCGATCAAGTCTCAGTGATTGATTGAGGTCAGACTCGAAGAGATTAGGCAGCAAACTTTAATGCAACTTGATGTGAAATGCAGAGAGCCAAGTTCCATCTAAAGTCAACAGTGAGAAATGAAGGCAAGCCCTGAAAATGTGTGGTTTATATGATTGATTTCTTTCTATACGATGCCCACAAGATAAATCAGATACTTTGAGCATTCAGCTTGAAAGAGGACCAAAGTTATGAATTATATTTCCCATGAATAATGTTACTTAGGTGTTGAATTGGTATCCAAGTTAACACACAAAACAAAACAACTTCATCACTGTCTTCGAAGTGATTACATTATGTTTTGTGTGCTGCTGCATTTACAGAGCCCTAAATCCAGTTTTATTCACTGTGCACCTACAACTTTATAACATTTTGATCCTCACTGTTCTTGTTTTTGTTTTTTTATTATTCATTATTCATTCCTTCAACTGTTCTCAAGGTTTTATTATTTTATTGACAATTGCCTTCTTGTTTTTAATCAGAATTGTTGCTTTTACATTGATCATGTAATTTTGAATAAATGTACAATTAACCAACTAAGAAGTTGATACAAAAAACTAAAAATTACATCTGTTTATGTCTAGCTGATGTGAATTTTAATTATACTGCCCATAGTCAGAACTTAGACCCAAACAACTTTAACATCATACTGCATCGTACCCTGTGACTTTATTTTACCCAGGTAGAGGTTACTCCCTGTGAATCATCAAGTAACAATGCATTATGTAACAAGTCTAACAAAACGTAACAAATTGAATCAGGTCTGTAACTTACGGACCAGGGTGACATGATATGACCCTGCTAGAAACATAAGGGTGAATGAGTTTCACCAGGTTACACCCTAGTTTGGCTGCATTTTTAGATAAGCATGATAAAAAGCTGATCTTGATATTGCTTTAACCTCCTGAGACCCAGGAAATGTCAGCAAAGTACAACCTTTTTTGTTGTTTTATTAAATAAGTGCCTATATTGGAAACATCATGATGCAACAGTTTTTTCAGATTCAGTTTTTAAAATTTTTATGGAATGTTCTTTGTGGTGGACAGTTTTCTTTTCTTTTTTAGTATAAAATTGTGAAACTCTTGTCCACAAATGGGGACAGAAAACCCATAGCTGGGTCTTAGGAGGTCTGGCTAACTAAAATCAGAGTGTCCGTATTAAAAAGTGCAACAGTCAATATGCATTAATCCATTTAAAGAAATATGGAGAATTATTGCATAGTCATTCAAGCCATGCATCATAAAATCCAACAGATTACTACAAAATGTGGTGTTATTACATAATAAAGTAAAACCTGTCTAATTTTTTTGGAAAGTTATTACATAACGCAGACACAAAAAGCCTAAAATGTTTTCCCCTTATTTCCATACGCACTGTGAGACGTTCAAAGACTAGAGATTTATTCATGACACAATAAAGTAAGAACTTATGCAAAACAGCATCTTTGGCATTAGCAAAGCATTATTTACTCTGATTATGCATTACCTATAACTAAACAACAAATAAACAACACAGCATGCATTTTAACACATTCATAAACAAGGGCACTCACTCTTCACAGTAAAATAGTGAAAAGGTTCAAAGTAAATTGGATTTGTCAAATCATATTTTCATTGCAGTCTGCACAGTTTGGTCTAGTTTCACTCAGAGTTCATAATTTCACAGGTCACAACCAAACTACACCAGCAGCTGTGTTCTTCTAACCTGAAACCCACAAAGCTGTACAAAAACTCACAACAGAAAACTTTTAAGTATGTGTGAGTTTGTCTGTTTGAACAACAGATCAAATATGGAACTTTTCTCAAGTGCAGCTGTAAATATCTCTACCCTTCACACATCTGTGAAAATCTCACAGTCAACCTGTACACCCGAAATCAAACTGAACGGACCACTTTTGGTCTGTACTGATAGAAATCAGGGATATCACCTTCTGCATTTCTTAACATTAAAAAGAAGAAAATTAGATTTTTTTCCCCCTCAAAATAATAGGGAATATATTATTTAAAAAAAGAAAAGTTAATAAAAATGCTATTTACTTTGGTGGTGGCCTGGTGACGAATGGACTGAAGCGGAGGGGGTTCCTGAGGGCGGTCGGTCTGGGTCTCCCCCTCCACTGTTGGGTGTAATCCCACCATAGGAGTCATAGTTTAGAGAAGCCTGATGGGTTTGATCGTAGTGTTGATGGACTGTGGTTGGGGCTGCAAAGAAAACAGGCCAAATAAACATTTGGAATCAGAAAATACATGGGAAAGGATATCCTACTAAAGTAAATACAAGATGGTCTCATAACTGAAGATCTAGCCTTTGAGTCAAGTCTGAGATCAACCAAGTAAACCTAAAGAAAAGGCACTGACAGTCTGAATAATGTATAATTCATAACCAGGGATGGGAATTGAGAAATATTTCTAGTTCAGATCTGATATCAAATTGTCCAGTCCATTGAAATCCTACATCTCTAACTATATTAATTCGTTTTATTAATACCTGCATGTTTTTCTGATTCTTTGCACAACAATTTAAGTTGTCCTCCATTCTGGGAAGGAAAATGACAACAGGGCTAGCTGAAACAACTCTGTATGATTTTACAAATGTCATGTACTCCTGACCACTACACATTTACGCCCCCCCCATTCTAACCATGTATTGGTGGCAAGACACAGAGAATAGCAGCTGCACCAGAAAGTGGGACATTTTGAAATTAATGTATTTTATCATCACTCCTGATACTCACACAAATACTTACAAATGTAAAAGTATCCCCATCCCTACATTAAAGTAACAATCTATAATCCACAGAAAGCATGAATCACCCACTCACATATACCTGTGTTTCCTTGACCATTGACCGTGGGGGCCATCTGATTTGGAGGAGCAGTGCTGTATCCCGGCTGCACTGCTGCTGCAGAGGCCGACTGAGAGCTGCTGTACTGATGAAGGGGAACTCCCATCTGAGCAGGCAGGACTCCAGGCATGGAGGTGTTTTGAGAAGAGGTCAGGGTTCCATACTGGCTGCTTCCTGGTGCAGAGGGGTATGAAACAATGGGGTAATGGCTGCCAGCTGGTGCAGGCACCAACCTGGGCTGCTGCTGCTGCTGCTGCTGAGGGTGTTGCAAAGGAGGAGTGTGGAATGACTGCTGTCCATAGTATGATCCTGGAGTGGCATAAGGTGGATGCTGCTGCTGGAATGGCTGTTGGTTATACTGCACATTTGATGGTGGGGGTGCTGAAGAGGGGATGGAGGCATATGGCTGACAGGGAGGAGCAGAGCTAGGGGGAGCAGAGTATGGAGAGGGTGCTACATTGTGCTGAGGGAGGTGGTGCTGCTGCTGTGGCTGATGGTTGTTCTGGTAATAGTTTGCACTGTGGGCACTGTTCGTGATGGGGGCTTTACTGGAAATAGGAGTGCAATGGGCAGGTATTGTTGAGTAGTTCTGCTGCTGAGGTGGGGCTCCATAGTAGCCTCCAGGTGGATACATCGGTGCGTAGGTCTGTGCTGGACCTGAAAAGTAAGGGGGCGAGTTACATCTTCAATAATGTCAGAAAGTGCACAAAATGAATCCAGACAGCTTAATGACTTAAGACTCCAAATCCAGCAAAAAAAATTTAAAGAACACTACTGTTATCAGGGAAAAGAGACATTTAATTAAAAATGCAAACCAAACAAACAGGATAGGAGACTTGATGTCAAAATGTGAAACACATGAACTTGTACACGCTTTTATTTGTAGACTACTACAACAGATTGCTGACAGGTCTGTTTAAGTATGCAATCAGAACACTTCAGCTGATCCAAAATGCTGATGCCATGGTCCGTACAACAACCAAAAAAGATCAGTGTGTAATTTATTCGCTTCATATCTGAGATCACTACATTGACTGCAAAATTTTCCACAAAAATCAGCTTAGAAATCTTACTGCTGTTACGTAACTCACTGACCAGTTTAGGTACAGATAACAAGTACACACAACAAATAGACTAATGAAACAGTTTGACTGTTAACTGGCATAAATAAATAAATAAATAAATCTCTTTATAAGTGTTTATTAACTAATTTTAGCCCACTCACCAGAGGTTATTCACTTTGAGGGAAAACAAAAGTACAAAAAAGTAACCTCTGTATATAGAATTACATAGATTTTATACAACAGTTTAATTAGTTACCGATATTAATGGTTACTCTGAGTGCAACACCAAGAGATCCAGGTTTGTGTATTTAAATATTTATTCCAGGTGAGTTATACCCGGTTCTACAGGTAGTCATTTTCTATTAGTCTAAGAGAAGTTAATTTGTATCCCACATTTACAACAGGCCTATTAACCAGCTAGGCTACCTGTTCATCTACCTTCAAAAATCTGCAGTTGTTTAGTTTTTATTTCCCAGTCAAAACTAAGCATGGTGAAACTGCCTTCAGCTTCTTTACTGGTCAAAAGTGGAAGACAAAGAGCTCAGATAATGCTGACTACTTTCAAATCAAGGCCAAGGAATAACCTGTTACCATGTATTTTCAATAGAACATTTCTGTTCATACTAGTTAGGTTTTACCATTTATACCCTGTGCCATTGGTTTTATTCTGTCTGCTTTAGCTTCTTTGTGTTTATTTTACAGTAACAGAGTTGGTGTAATACATAAGTTACTTTTGGGAATAAAACGAGCCAATAAAAATAAATATCTAGCCTGTGTTTAATATTCAATCGAATGGGATAACTCCTAGAGGTTATCATTAGCAACCTACCAGCTTCATCATCAGCTTACACAGTTAGCTTTAGCATCTCTGACAGCAAAGTAGACAACATAAAAAAACAAATATCGCGTTCATGACATGTTAAAACACTTCAAGCTTATCGGGACATCGATATAAAAACGACATTTTATATGATACGCAATATCTCAAACAGCAGTATCAGTATGCTAACACTTAGCTTAACGGCTAACGTTAGCAGCTAGCTAACTCAGTTTAGGTTTCAATCCATGGTTTAAACGGTAAATAGCAACACAACTCGCTAGCAAGTGTTAGCTATCAGTTGCAGCCGCATTTTCACGTCATTATTATTTTTTTATTAATGGCATAACTATAGTTAAAGCCATTGGATAGCTGTATTAAATGTAAAAAAAATAGCGACTAACAGTAGGTGATACCACAGAAGGAGGGTTAGCATGCTAGCGCTAACCGTCAGCCGGCTAATCGCCTCATCCGGCCTGCTTACCGTTCTGATACGGGGGAACATCTCCACTGTTCGGCGTTGAGTTGTGGCTGTAGCTGACGGAGCTGTTCAGGTTTGTGAAACCGGGTGCAGACATCGCTCAGTCCTCCGTTCCTTATACCCACAAATTCACGTCAGGGTATATACACATGAGTGTCCCTGTCCTACAACCTGGATATCCCCCAGAAGTACGTCCGAGTGGAGGCTGCTGGTCCGAGCCGACCCGGGTAGACCAACCCAGGCTACCGAGGGCTGGATCCTCTACTCAGATACTGACTGAGACTTAACAGAGTCCAGGTCCCAGATTTATTACGCCCCCTGGTGGAATTTTTCTGCAATTACACATTATCTATTCATTACCTCCGCCAAGGAGGTTATGTTTTTGCCAGGGTTTGTTTGTCTGTCTGTTTGTCTGTCCGATAATGTGCAACATAACTCAAAAAGTTATGGACAGATTTTGATGAAATTTTCAGGGTTTGTTGGAAATGGGATAAGGAAGAAATGATTAAATTTTGGTGGTGATCGGGGGTGGGGGGGCCCACGGGGGGGCCCATTTCCAACAAACCCTGAAAATTTCATCAAAATCTGTCCATAACTTTTTGAGTTATGTTGCACACTAACGGACAGACAGACAGACAGACAGACAAACAAACAAACCCTGGCAAAAACATAACCTCCTTGGCGTGGGGGGGGGCCCACAGGGGGGGCCACTGATCAGCCTTGGCGGAGGTCTGCGCTCTCCGAGTGCTTCTAGTTTTCCTTTGCATCCTACTTAAAGGGCAGGGATTATTTTGTGTCAATAGGTAACTTTAACCCATAAAGACCCAAACAGCCACTACTGACCAAAGTCATCTACCGATCTAAACTGTTCAATTCCTGTTAATCCACTAATCCTATTGATACATGTAAATAATTGTTGTAAAATGCAGTTTGTCATCTTTTCATGGCCATCAGATATGACCCATTTGGACGTTCAGAGGCTCCGTAGTGAACGTGGAAACACTGTCATCTTCTACAGCATTGATTCACCAGCACAGCCCATGAAGTTTGATAAATGACAGTGGATGGACACACTTGTTTTTATGTTCAGTTATTGATAACTTTGCTGAAAAAGTCATTTTTTCTTCAGTTTTCTTAGTTTCTGATATAATAACCCTTACCTTTAATCTGATCTTTTATGAACATCCACATGATGAGCAAATTAAATATAGGAAAACACATTATTTACACTGAAATAACACAAAATAAGGAAGATAATATCACAATCAATGGTGATAAATCACTTAAGAAAGGTTTAATATAGAGATACATTAATTTGGGAGCTGCCACAAAAGTAGCACTGGGTCTTTATGGGTTAAATCTGAGCAGACCAAAATTACATGTGGAGTCCCCCAAGGCTCCATCCTGGGGCCCCTTCTGTTCAACATCTACATGCTTCCACTTGCTCAGATCATAGAAAAAACCCCAAAATCGATTACCATAACTATGCAGATGACACACAGCTCTACATTTCAATGTCCCCAGTTGACCATAGCCCCCATACAAGCACTGAGTAAATGCATGGAGCAAATATCTGAATGGAGGGGCCATAATTTTCTTCAGTTAACCTGTTAAACCCTGACCATATTTTCAGGGGAAAAACGCCTAAAAAGACATACCCAAAGTAAATGAAGAATTACTTCACAATAATAAGGTTCATATGGATGTTCTTGGTGTCTATGGACATTTAGAGACCTCACAGAATCTATTCCCATTGTCTAAAATATTGTATCTATTACTATGTCTGAGTAAACTGTAACAAACTAAAAGAAAAATTGGAATTTTTTATCCTCGCCTGTTTGTTTTTTTTTCAGCTGGATTGACGATGATATGCATAAATTAATTGTTTGTGTCGGAGATTTTAAATAGCGTATATTTCACCCCACAAAGATTAAAAATCATGTTTGAACAATAAAGTTTGCACTAAAATACACTTTTGATGTACTTTTATGAACATTAGGGTCTAAACTTTGAGCAAAAGTTGAAAAAAACATTCATTGTCCTCATTTATTATATTTTCATAGTAGATGAATATTAATATAATTTTTTCAGTCCGCGGGTGGGCTGATAGGGCTAAAGGGGTTTTTAAACAGAGAAAAAACTGAGGTAGTCGTTTTTGGACCCAAGGAGGAGCGTCTTAAAATCAGCATGCAGCTCCAGTCACTTCAGTTAAAAACCTCAGACCAGGCCAGGAATTTGGGTGTTGTCATGGATTCAGACCTGAATTTTAAAAACCACATACAAACAATTACAAAGTCAGCTTACTATCACCTCAAGAACATTTCTAGGATTAAAGGATTTATGTCGCAGCAGGACCTTGAAAAACTTGTCCATGCATTTACCTTTAGTCGAGTTGACTACTGTAACAGTATCTTCTCTGGTCTGCCTAAAAAGTCTGTCCGACGACTACAGCTGATCCAGAATGCTGCTGCTCCAGTCCTCACTAAGACCAAGAGAGTGGACCACATCAGTCCAGTTCTGAGGTCTCTACACTGGCTCCCTGTCTCTCAGAGAATAGACTTTAAAATTCTCTTGCTAGCATATAAAGCACTGAATGGTTTAGGCCCAAAATACATCAGAGACCTTCTAGTCCAGTATGAACCATCCAGACCACTCAGGTCATCTGGTGCAGGTCTGCTCTGTGTTCCCAAAGTCAGAACTAAACATAGAGGATCAGCGTTCAGTTTCTATGCTACGTATATCTGGAACAAACTACCAGAAAATATCAGGTCTGCTGAGAGTCTGAGTTCTTTTAAGTCAAGGTTAAAGACTCACCTGTTCACTGCTGCCTCTGAATAAAAGGCTTTTGACTTTTTAAATTTTACATTCTCTTTTGAAACTCTGCACTGCAACTCTTACTTTAATGTGTTTTTTTTTTTTTTTTTGATTTTATGTGTTTTCTTACTTGCTGTTTTTATTCACCTTTTACATGTTTCTTTTATGTTTTAAATGTGTTTCTTTTTCCCTGTCGTATTTCAATGTCCTGTGTGAAGCACCTTGAATTGCCTTGTTGCTGAAATGTGCTATACAAATAAACTTGCCTTGCCTTACAGCAGGGGTGTCAAACTTATTTCAGTTCAGGGGCCAAATACAGCCCAGAATGATCTGAAACGGGTTAGAACAGCAAAATAAATATAATAAGAAAAAAAAGTAAAATTAGATTATGAAAATGCAGAACAGCAAAATAAATATAATAAGAAAAAAAAAGTAAAATTAGATTATGAAAATGCAGAACAGCAAAATAAATATAATAAGAAAAAAAAGTAAAATTAGATTATGAAAATGTTTCAATCTGCAAACTATCCTTTAAAAAATTTGAATAACATGAACAACCACAACCAGAAATTCCGTTAGAAAAAGAAGTGGAATTTTAACACTACGTCTGGAATGGATATTCTTGAGGCAATAAAGGTAACAATTATAAGATAAACTTGTCTGAATTGTGAAATGGGTTTGGCTAAAAGAAAATTTTGGTTTTGTATACTGTATACTACTGTAAGGCTCAGAAGTAAAATTATGTTAAAGGAATTTAAAGTTTAACAATGGAATAATTTACAGGGAATAAGTTAATTCAGGTATTTGTTAAAAATATATTGACAGTGTTTACTCAAATAACTATGTACATTTATGTTTGCAGAATTATTATTTACACATATACACATTTAATTATTTTCATTTGTTGTCTATAAGCAGCTAAAATAACTTGTTGAATGTGCCTTTTCTAAATCGCTTACATTTACCGATCTAGGTACTGTAGTTCCTGATTGGCTGGTTCGGTCATTTGAGATGATGTTTTCAGGAAGTGTTGTGGTAGCTATTACGGCACATGAAAAGTAAAGCACTGCTGTATGAAGAAATCTGCCTCCATCCTGCAGTCTCATTTTATAAAGAATGAACTATTAACCACCAACGAACCCTAACATTACACTACTAAGTACTTATACTATACTGACTTGGTTTAATAGAATTGCATCACTAAAATCAGACAAAGATACAATTTTCATTGAATAAAACTAGACTAAAATGTCATCAGTTTTTATTGACTAAAACTAGACTAAAATATTCATGGATAAGTCTGACTAAAACTAAACTAAAATGCTCAGACTTTTAGTCGACTAAAACTTGACCAGACTAAAAGGAGTATGCATGTGACTAAAACTAATAAAAACTAAAATGACAGCTTCACATAAAGACTAAACTAAAACTGAAATTAAAATAGGCCGCCAAAAACAACATTAATCCTACCTCATTTTTTTTTTTACAGCATTCATGACCTTTTTCACACATAATATTTTCTGTAGTGTATAAATTGGAACTCATTCCATTAGTGACGTTAGCATATTTTCCAGTACTGCTTAAAAAAAAAAAGTATATAATGCATGTATTATGCAAACGGAAGTAGAAAATATAATACTTCTACTACATCTTTTTAAAAATTAAACAATAATGACATTATTTTATCTCAAACAGTTTTTATTTCTCTGAGGCTCACCTCAAATTCAGATTTCAGACTAATGAGAATCACATTCTTCATTTTCACAAAAAATGTTTCATAAGATTCATAGATCCAACTGATAAACCCTTTTTTTTTTTTTAACAATAAAACATGAGTAAAACTTTTCCCTTTCATTTTAAATGAGCTCAATGGTTGTCGTTCATTTTAAATTATTTAATACATCATGATATATTTCCCACATAGAAATGTTATGTTAAAAATATACTGGACACAAATTCTGATTAATATCACCAGACGTGAAGCATCGTCTACAGACAGAAACATCTGCCCGTTAACTTTGGTTCCGCTACACATCTCGTGGGATTCTGGGGCGTCCGTCTGTGCATTCACACTCTTCTTTATGCTGTGGAGCTGTGGGTGACCCCTCGCTGTGGGTCTTTCCTTTGGTTTGACAGGTGGGGCAGCAGGCGGTGAGTCCGTTCTGTCGGCAGCTCAGACAAGACAGAACCAGCTGGCAGCAGAACTGAGTGGAACAGAGCTCATACTGGTCCCACGGAGAACTACAGTACCTGCAGTCTGAACACACACAGATGGGATTTAATTCAAGCTATTTTTAGCCTCGTGGTTATTCGTGTTTTCAGATGTCGTTTGGTGAAGGACTTTAAATTGTGATAGTGTGATATAACTGGTTTCCTATGTGATCTCAGGCTCTTAGAGTTGATACCAAAATACTGTCACTTACAGAGGCTGATGGAGTAAACCATTTAAAGTGGTATCATAAAATGTATTGAATCTTGTCTTTTAAATGCACTTTTTTTCTTTTAATGTCTTGCTTTACTCTATTTTAATTTTAATGTTAATTTTAATGTATGATTTTAAAATAATCAAGGTCTTTCTTTTATTCTGTGAATGCATTTTAAAATCACATTTTATCTCTGATGATTTTAAATGTCTTCTTTTCCCTTTTTTTTTTTGATTTTAATGTAATTTCAATGTCTTGCTTTTGTTTTTTGTTGTGATTTTTTTTTATGCCTTTGTAAAGCACTTTGAGCTACCCTGTGTATGAATTGTACTATACAAATAACCTTGGCTTGCCTTGAAAGATTGGAAACAAAACGGCTATTTCTTCTCACAGGATTTAAAATATTGAACTGAATTGAGGTAAAATGGTACCAGGACACAGATCTCACTCCAAGCTCAATTCAGCTTAAACCTCACAACCAGGACCCTTATATAACCACTTATTTATTTATCTTATTACTTACTTCATAACCATATTTATTAATTCAACCTGTATTATTTATATGAAGTAGAATAAAACAATATTTTCTAGTTTTAAGAATTCAGGGAACTCTTGTTTCAATATCAACAAGGAAAGTTAAAGCTTAGATGCATTTATAGAGTTAGAATGTGCGCTTAATTATAACCTGTGTCAAGTCAAAAACTGTCATCCACTTTAGAGATTGCTATTAAACAAGTAAAAATGTCTGATATTTTCTTAGTTCGACAGCTAAACTAGAGTCATGAACATAATTGGAAAAGGGGGGATTTCTTAGATAACCCCTCTTTAAATGTTTATTACAGTCCACTTCCCAAAGAAACAAGAATATCTGACTTACAACAAACAAATAAACATTGGGAATAATACTATACTATACTGACCCTCGTTATATAAATGTCACGCCTAAATAACCTTTAAACTGAACACAACTGGTCACATTTGTGATTATTTATTTACATGAATCATATCATTTCTATCACCATGGACAAGTTCCTGTTCTCTCCAGATTTTAAAATTTTCATCAACCATTGTGACATTAATGGTCTCAGCCCCATTTATGCATCTGATCTGCTTTTAACACATGAGCCCTCTCAGACCCTCATGTAGTAATCTTTAAATTGTTCCTAGAGTCCACAAAAAAACACATGGTGAGGCCTCATTCAGCTTTTATGACCCCAAACTCTGGAACAGTCTACCCGAGGACCTGAGATCTGCTGTGAATGTTCATATTTTTAACTTAAAACCTATCTTCTTAGTTTAGCTTTTAATTAAACTCTTACTTTTTAACATTGCTTTACTCTGTTGCTTTTATTTTTATCTCTATTTGCAACTGCGGGACAGTGGAGGGTTTGGTGTAAAGCACTTTGTGCTATATGTAACATGTATGAAAAGTCCTATACAAATGAAGTTTG
This sequence comes from Sphaeramia orbicularis, assembly GCF_902148855.1. Lineage (NCBI taxonomy): Eukaryota > Metazoa > Chordata > Actinopteri > Kurtiformes > Apogonidae > Sphaeramia > Sphaeramia orbicularis. The sequence goes on from NC_043966.1 coordinate 16,966,262, forward strand.
ACTGATTGACTAAAAACGTGTATAAGGATACGGTGATGGAAACATGGCTTATGACAGCACAAGTAGTTCCTCTCTGCTGGATATTAGTTATAGATTGTTCTAGTATCATAGACATTTTCTACTGTGTCTCCTGTTGATGATAGGACGTGCATTTACATATTCAGAAGGCAAGGGCAAGGCAGGGCAAATTTATTTGTATAACATGATTCATTCACAGTGCAATTCACAGTGCTTTACAAAAGTGGAAAAGAGACAAGGTAAAAACACACAATTACAATTAAAACATAATAAAACATAAATAATAATCAATTAAAATAAAGTACAAGAGAAGAGTGCAGATAGAACACTTTCAGGTGTTATATGCACAGCTGAACAGAGCCGTTCAGAACACTAACCTGAGATGATGTCATTGTTGGAGGAGATGGCGTAACGCTCATCGAACACGAAAAGTTTCCCTCGATAGAAACCTTCTGGGAAACGCTCCAGATATTTGTGAATTCCACCTTTCAGCTGGTAAACCTCTTTACAAACATCCTGCAAGTAAATGTAAGGTCTAAGTTAACATTATCTTTCGAGCAAAAATATTTAATTAGATATTTAAATGAGATCTCCAATCACAGTTTATTTAAGACTAAACAGCTCCCCCTTGTGGACACTCTGTCACATGAAAATGTGACTGAAAAATGCCTTTACAGGTGCAAAAAAATCCAAAACAAAAACCTAGCAAATTTCCTGAAAATTTTGTGATAAATGTGCTCACTTTTGATCGAAGATATGCAGAACCACGTTCACAGCGAATCCCCCCCGTGCAGTACATGAGGACCTTCTTGTCTCTGAAGAGTTCGATATTTTGGTCAACGTAGTCTGGAAAGTAGCTGAATTTACGGATATTTGGAGCCAGACATTGAGTAAACTGCCCCTGGGAAAAAAAAAAAAAAAAAATCTGCATTAACAAGCAACAGCCACAGCCTGGATGGAACTGATATGTTGAGTAATCCTAAAATTACCCAGATTTACTATTTCTACATAGACATTAATGGTTGCAATCGCTAAAACATAAGATAAAAAACTCAAAGAAGTGTTTGTAGTACCATTCTAGTATAAATGATGACCTTCATTCAAATAAGATTTTGACTTCATAATAAATAATAATACTCTATCATAATTAAACAGTAAAACCTGTGAGCATTGATGGTTATTTAAAGAATTTTAAGATAGAATACAGATGATCACTTACAATTTTACTTTCATAAAAGTTACGACAGTCAAGCAGGATGGTGTCGTCACATAAATTCCCTTTAGTCAAAAGAGCCTCCACTTCTTTATGAAACTCCTCAGGCTCCAGATGAGTTCCTTAGGTGGAATAAAATGAAAAAAGTGATATAAATATAGGCCCAAGACAATCTCAACAATTCAGTATCAACTGTAAAAAAAAAAACCCCACAAAAACATATAAACATCTGTACCTGCCAGTTGGTACGAGATCAGGCCAGGATCCACTCCCATGGGGACGATTTCCTTATAAACTCCAACCCGCAGGTCAGAAAAACACTCTGCTCCTCCATCACTCGTCTTTACAAAAAATACACATAAACAAATATTCAAATTTGGAAGCAGTTCAGTAATCATAATATTTAAACGTCTGATTTCAGACAAATGGGTCATAACACACCAACTCACAAAAGACCTCCTGTTCATTATGTCACCTTGCAAAATCATAAATTAATTTTGGACTTCCTGAATTGTTGAAATTGTTAAATTATCTTTGTCCCTAGGGCTAATCAAGCATCAATCATTCCTATTTTGCTCAGACACAGAATAAGATAGCATCATGTAGAAACAAACCAACCTGTCAGACATTGTCTCAACCAGAGATGGAAAACCTTGGGGTCAACACAGTACAAATACTAGTGAAATAAAACCACTGGGTGTAAGATTCCAGTAAAAGAAAAGTACAAAAAAACTACGATGAATATTAATATCTTCCCAAAAAAAAAGTTTGAGGAAAATTTAAATAAACCCATTGGAGAAAATGTGCCGTGAAATGTAGGTTTTTTGACTTCAACACTATATTGTATGTCATACAAAACAAATTGTAGATATGATAATATATTAATAATAAACAAAATCTACATTTTGAAGGAGTTACACAAAGGAGAGCCACTGTGAGTCTTGACCAGTTATGACCTTAAAGTCTTCTTTATCCATCTTGAAGAGAGGATGTGAACACATTGCTTCAATGTAGAGCTCAGTGGCCACGTTCGTTCCGCCGACTGTTCCATTAATGCCTTCAGCAGCCACCCTCACCTAAAGAACACAGATCATGACATCACATTAAAATACATCGCACTTTAGTAAAAACATATATCAGAGTCTGCATCTCTTAATCATGGAGCTGGGATTAAAGAGTACATTCACCTTGCCAGTGAGGTGGAGCTTCTCACACAGTGTTTTCTGCCATGTACAGATGGTGTGAGGATCTTGTACTTGACAGTAGCAGTAATAAAGGAGAACCTTACCAGGACCCCTGAAAGACAGAAGAAGGAAAAAGGAATTCATTTAGAAGTAATCTTATCAGGGTTTTAAAGATCACACGTTAACATATTTGACACTAAATTTCCAACTTATGAAGGATTTAAAATTGTCTTAGCTCAAAGATCAAAATAATATAACACTGAGTTGTACTTTTAAGTTGCTCCTCAGAAATGTGACTTGTGTTGGGAATCCACGAAGAAATATCCACTGGATCAGGCTCTTTTTCATTCAGCTGTTGTGTTTCAGCTTCTTCTTCAAGTTGGTTTAATAAACTCTCATAGTCAGACTGTGTGAGCTGCTGTATTTCAGTATCATGAGTCCTTGCCACATGTTTGTGAATAGCAGAATGTTCACTGAAGTTCTGGCCACAACAGCACCAAGATGCAAGTCCTTCCTTCTGACTGTCTTTCCTCTTGGAGGCCACAAAAGCAGCAAAAGTCTGCGGAAAACAAAATCAGCAAATGGGCAAACAAACATTTTCATCAGTCACATTTCAAATGTATGTATACAAATACTGTTTCATAGTGTTTCACATACTGGACTCATGTTTGCTACAAATATCACATAAAGGAAATAATACGAAGGAAAACAAATATGTACGTGTAGGGATTGATCATTTACTAAAAATATAAACAATGAATTGTTGACTTGTAATAATAATAATAATAATAATAATGAGAATGTTATACATTTAACATTTGTTTTCCCAATCACAAACCCAATTGTTCCAGTTTATGATTAACAAACACTGTGGTGTTTTCCAATTTGTCCAAATGCATTATAAAGACCAACCATGGATTTAAAGCTGTGCTCTGCTGTGGCCCTTAATCTCCTGTTGAGTTTTTTTTTTCCCTACCCACCAGCAGCATACTAATCTCTCTCCAAACCATTTTGAGGTATTTTACATATAGTTACTGTCAATGTTTTTTCTTTTAATTTTAAAAGCTCTTGTTTCGTGGTGTGTTTCCCTTAATAACAGTTTTGGATTATGGGCAATTTCAGATCTGTTTCAATCCGTTGGCCTTCTGGTTTCTAAAGTTTCTCCAGCAAAGAGGAGCTCATGATAATACTGAAAATTCTTGAAGTGTGTTAAGAAACATATTTTCTCCTATTAAATCCCTCCACCTCTCTTACCTGATGCATTTCCACTGATACCTCCATATTGCTGTCAATTTAGTCATCCTGAACTCCTTCTCCATTTTTGTTTCCAAATAAGAGGTTGCTATAATATGTGTTTTAAGATTTGACTTTTATACATGCTTAAAATGCTTTTTTTCTATACGTGTTTGAGTAATGGTGTTTCTTGATAGTTCTATCAGACGATGTCCAAGGACCTTTAACAATTTAATATTAACATACTCCACTGTGTTTTCAACTCATCTGGTAAAAAGGCTAAAACAGATACAAAGTCAGTTATATACTAATGCTTAATTACAATTAACATACTCCACTGTGTTTTCAACTCATCGGTAAAAGGGCTAAAATCAGTTATATACTAATTCTTAATCAGTATTAAGCCTAATGCTTAGTCTTAGATGTTACAGTTTTTTGTTTTTTTTGTGACTCACCTTCCTCCTGCAGAAGCTGTAGTATTTTCTGAGGGTGACAGAAAGTTGGCTCTCCAGTTTTAATCGTGTAGACGTGGAAGTATCAAGTTCCAAATCCATGAACTCTGTGCAAGGCGCCCCATCTGATGCCATAGTGTTTACAAGTTTTAAATACTATCAATGTAGCAAGTAAATGGTGTTTGTTTTAGCTAAGTTACAGGAATAAGTTAAAAAGGAGCTATGCTATAAGGTCAATATTTATTAGAGTAGTGCCTACGCATAGTCCTGGTAGAATAACTAACTACTTGAGTAGTTTAGTTAAGTATTAATCCCTGATATAAGTTAAAAATACGTAATACATCTCCAGATAAGAGGAAACGTGCAGCTAGGGAAGCAAGGAAAGTCGGACGAAATAAAACGGTGCACCTTCCGGCTGACCCCCACTGCTCCGGAAGTACATCGCTTGAATCAGACCGCTATTATTTTTCTGCATTAGTAGCGCGTAGCGGCCACTCTGAATGATCTAGAAACGCATTTAGCTGACTTAGTATTTTGTTATATACTTCTTTTATTTCAAGCCCCGTTATTTCTACAGTAAAGCGGGATTAATCATGTCCAGGAGGCGACACAGTGATGATGGGGACGGTGAGTCGAGGTTACATGTGTAAACGCCGATGCTAGGCTAACGAACGGCAGCTAGCTAGCGTGTTTATGGTAACGTTAATCTTTGCCGTGATGCATGTTAATGTATGGGATGATAAATAAATTCACCGAGTAGTTTGATCTGTCCTATGTGTTTCATCAAAATATGCACATAGTACCGTTTAAAGTTTCCCATAAGTGGTTTGAGATGACTGTGTAAAACTGACTGTAGTTAAATGGTGTGTTAACGGAATCCCAGTTAGCAGCTATTAGGTATGTGTATGTGGTAAGGTAGTTAACATGGGGGCGGTAACCAAAGAGTGTGGACGGTGCAAAGCGCTCAGTAACATTAGTTTTCATGGTCATTTTTTGCATAATAATCATTTGATCAATCTATAGAGCCATGTAACTTAATAAGTCAGTTGTTAAAGAGGAAGTTCATTAAAAATCCAGACATCAGTAGGGACATGATGCTTGTTAACAGATGGACAGAGGATTCAATACAGCTTATACAAAAGAAGTATTGTATATTTATATAAACCATCTACACTACCAATTCACTGTGTTACAATACGAAAGACCACCGTAACCTGAACTACCGGGTCCTGTGCAAATAGAAATTGTGGTATATAAGTAATTCCACTGTGCAAAAAGACTGCCTCTGTGGCAGTTGTTAAGGAAGCATAAAGTACTTAGCATAGAGCAGAATGTCATTAAGAACAACTGATGACCTTACAGACTGTGGAGACACAAAACTAATCTAACATGTCAGCAAAGCCTTGTAGGGCTGGACAAAAAGGGAATGATGATAACAATAATTTTGATACAAGTTTCTGTTATGTTTGCAATGTCATTTTTATACTATTATATAGTTTCCTTGGAGATCAATGATTATGATGATTGCAGTTTTTTTTAGGGTTTTTCATTGTCTTTATTGTGAAAACTCAAAATGTTTCAATATTCTTAAGTTTTACTTGACCATAAAATGAAAACTGAAACCACAAATAATTATCTGGTTTCACTTTCACTTATCTGATAATAACACATATCTGATATCTAAATTTTATAAAGATTGTCATATATATTTTTTAGACTTACTTGGTAACATGCTTTTCCACACATTACAACCAATGTATATTTTACTTAGGTAATTACTTAATTAATTACTTTTTATTTCATTGATATTTCAGATGAATGTTCATCAGTGTAAATGTGCCTGAATAAGCCAAGTGACTGATATTCAACTGGTGTCCTTTTGCCATCAAACCATCTATCATACAGACCATTGTTTTATTGCATGTTTCTCTTTCCACTCACTTGGTGACCATTGTTTCTATTGTAGGAGGTCAAGCCCATAAAAGGAGGAGAACATCAGAACCTATTGAGATTGAAGACCGACTGGAGTCACTGATATGTCGTGTTGGGGAGAAGGTAAAGAGCTCAAGAAAGTAAACGCTTAAGAAAAATCATTCCTGGTGGGTCTATATATTGACTTGGAGAAGTTTATTTATGTTGGAACTTAAGAAATTGATCTGAAATTGATCATAAGAGAAGTCTGCTTTGCAAACATTGTTCTGTTATGTGATATCATTTTAAGGGAATGTTCTCACAAACTGTAGAATGAACACACATCTTGATAGTTATTTATTAGTTATGTGTTTAACTTGAATGATAACTGACATACGTTCTGCTGGTTCTTGTCAACTGGAGTTCACTCTTGCATTTTCAACTGTATGTTGCCTCCTTTATTTCCCCACAGAGTACATCATCCCTTGAGAGCAACTTGGAGGGTCTTGCAGGAGTCTTAGAGGCAGACCTCCCGAACTACAAAAATAAAATCTTGCGCATTTTGTGTGCTGTGTAAGTGAATACCAAGCTTTTACTGTTGAACTCCTCCGTGCTTTTTAAAGTTTTTCTCACCAAGTTGTTTTTCTTCCTAGTGCCCGCCTCCTACCTGAGAAGCTAACTGTGTATACAACTTTAGTCGGCCTCCTCAATGCCAGGAACTACAACTTTGGGGGCGAGTTTGTGGAGGCCATGATCAGACAACTCAAGGAGACGCTGAAAAACAACTTGTACAATGAAGCTGTTTATTTGGTATGATAACCCTATAAACACCTGTGATTCAGCTTCACTGCACTGTTGTATTCTTTCACTCTTGTTTGAATAATGGCTTGTTTGTTCTCAGGTGCGTTTCCTGTCTGACTTGGTCAACTGTCATGTGATCGCTGCTCCCTCAATGGTGGCAATGTTTGAAAACTTTGTCAGTGTAACTCAAGAGGAAGATGTACCACAGGTAGGACCATCATGGAATTTAGATTTAGGGATAAAATGCATATATTAGAATAAAAAGAGCAATTTATTACGATAAAGCTTTGAAAACAAAAATTGCACAGAGGATTGAACACAAATTCTAACTCAAATGTACATGTCACTGTGCTGACAAACACAGATCTCTAGAATCAAAGTAAACTATGCATTATGGACAAAACAGCTGTACAAGCCATATTTTTTGTCAACACCAAACGTCACAAGTTTTCAGTAGAAGAAGAAAAATTATGTTCATGTCAATAAGTGGTCACTGAAATGCAGTTGGAATATTAGGAGACAAGCAATTTGAGATAAATATTGCTGATGTTAACTCAACACTCAGGTGCAATTAAATTGTGGTGGAAGAAAGAAAAATATTAAACAGAGTTAAACAGTGTAGGGAACATGACAAATCTTTTAGGTTTAATAACTGTTTCTTATATAAATGAATGGAAACCTTCGATTTCTATTGCTTACAGCTACAGGATTTAATTTTCAAAATGTCTCCTCTGTATTCATAGTGTTGTTGTTTTCATGTTAAGGTTCGGTCAGATTGGTTTGTGTACGTGGTCCTGTCCTGTCTGCCCTGGGTCGGAAAGGAGCTTTATGAGAAGAAGGATGTGGAGATGGACCGGCTTCTCAGCCAGATCGAAGGTTATCTCAAGTACGTGTCTTCTGTTTTATTTATTAGTTCTTTTAAATTTCCTGTTTACATCTTTTTGAATCAGCTCTCCAATCACTTCATCATCTGAATCCTACCAAGTCTCATTCTCCATTACTGTATTTTCATGCTTATTTTAAAATGTACTTTGTAGGAGGCGAGTAAAGACACATGTCCCCATGCTCCAGGTCTGGACGGCTGAGAAGCCTCACCCACAGGAAGAGGTGAGACACACCATTATTTTATTTCCCTTTTGTTAAGGGTCAAAACACAGTATTCGAAATCTCTCTGACAGGACATTTTAGAGACAATTTGACAGATTAGTGTTCCTAAATGTCCCACATTTTTACTTTTAAATTCATTTTTGCTTAAGTTGGACCATAAGGGATTATACAAAACAAGGAGCTGCTTTATATTAGATTGAAGTAAATGCTGGATTAGCAATCAATTAACGTTCGCTCTCTGACGGGACATTACTGTGTTTTGATCCTTAAAAAAAAACAAAAACATTTTGGGGGATTCTTCCAATTACCACTAGAGGGAGCACTATAATCTGAAAACCCTGACCCTACTATATGTGTCATCTTTAGTGTTGATAAAGTATGACACTGATAAAAACTGTTTCCCTTTCCTCGACCCAGTACCTGGACTGCCTCTGGGCCCAGATTCAGAAGCTAAAAAAAGACCGCTGGCAGGAGCGTCACATCCTTCGTCCATACATCGCCTTTGACAGTGTTCTGTGTGAGGCCCTGCAACACAACCTACCCCCCTTCACCCCGCCGGGCCACATGCCCGATGCCCAATACCCCATGCCCCAGGTCGTCTTCCGCATGTTTGACTACACCGACGCGCCAGAGGTATGTCATCTGGATGAACGTCAGTAACACAAGTCAGATTTGGTTGGCTCAAAGCAACTATGGCTTTTTATAGCATGTGGTCCTATCGAATCAAAGCCAGAATTACAGCAGAATCAGTGAGATCCCACATTGTATAGAAATAGAAACAGAAACATGAGGCATTACTTATTTGTAGTATTTCTGTTGCTCAAATATTCTTCTTTACATCCAGGGCCCCGTTATGCCTGGCAGTCATTCTGTGGAGAGGTTTGTCATAGAAGAAAATCTGCACTGTATCATTAAGACTCACTGGAGAGAAAGAAAAACATGGTAGGTTCTCTGGATGTTTGCTTCGGTTGCTCTGCGTGTGAATATAAACTCTTACGTACATGCTTAAATAATCACATTCACTGTTTCTTTTGTACTTTTCAGTGCTGCCCAATTACTCAGTTATCCAGGAAAAAATAAGATCCCTCTCAATTATCACATTGTGGAGGTATGTAGTGTGTTTCTACGCAGACATACAAGAAGAAAGTTAAAATCCCTTTGACAACATGGATCTTTTTTTTTCTTTTCTTTTAGGTGATCTTTGGGGAACTTTTCCAGCTGCCATCACCACCTCACATTGACGTCATGTATACCACACTGCTTATTGAACTGTGCAAACTGCAACCTGGATCGCTGCCTCAAGTCGTATCCTTGGTCAAAAATGAACCTTTTATTTGTCGTCAAAGTCTTATTACTGTTACTTATTCTAATTTAAAGTCTATTACTATTACTTATTACTATTACTACTTATTACTATGTTCACAGATACATTGTATGCATCTTTATATATTATTGTAATATACATACATAAACTATGTAGATAAAAATAGAAATATTATATAAAATATAGATTTTTTTTTTTTTATTTAGAGGTAGAACATTTAAAATCATAGTCAAGGCGGATAAAAAAAACAATCAATGTTGAGAGAAATTAAGTAAAAAACATCTTTGAGGCATGTTGGAAGCAAAGATAATTTAAAACAGATGATATTTTTCACAATATAAAACTATATTATGACATTTAGTTTATTTTGTCGCCCAAACACCTGAATTCAATGTGTCCCAATACTTTTGTCCATGTAGTGTACGTAACTGAAATATCTCAAGGAAGGAAAAGATAAGAATATACAGCATTTCTTATAGACTTTATACTTATCAGTAGGGATGGGAATCATTAACTGTTCCAGATAGTCCAGTCCTTGACGTTAGTACACGTCAGAGTTTTTTCTTTTAATCAGTAAAGCTTGTTTTTCTGACAGTTGCAATGATGTCAAACAACGGTGTCAAACTCCTGCGTCTTCCCTGCTGGAAACTGTCAACAAGAGGGAGAAACAATCCAAAGCACGGCTGCCTTTCACAGACATATGACTGCAGAGATACTTGTCATGTCTCTGTTATGATCATTCCAAAAGAGGCTATAAACACCAGCAATATTTTTATATATCCTACTCAATATACATTTAAATAAACTGTATTCAGTATTTCTGCTCTAAAACATTTGACTTTAATATAATCAGTATGTTTTGAAAGCTTCAAATCCGTGGTCAGTTTCTCAAGAGACAGCCTACTTGAAAGTTTGCTGTGATGTTTTCGAAGATTTCCAGCTAATTAGGTGTTTGTGTCCCACACTGCACAACATTACAACAAACACAGGTACTGATGCAGCCACTGTTCTGACTTGACCAATCGGGATCTGCATGATTTTTTTCAGGTTTAGTTCCTTATTATTATATATTACCCCTCTATCCCCTACTAAATTAAAAAATTATTCAGTTTCCTGGTGTGTCCACACATACCGAGCCATGTGTCTTTTAAAACTCTTCTTCTTCGCTTGTTGTAATGTCCGTCAACATCTTTTTTTTTTTTTTTTTAATTCATGGACTGTAGCTGTGGAAAAAGGTCTTTCCTTTGCAGTTTTGTGTGATATGCCAATTGCACTATGCCCAAAAACCCACCTCTTGCCAGCGTAAAAACTTTTAATCGAAAAACAAGAGATTTGGCAAAATTGTCGTTCTTCCGTTTGGTAAATTTTTAATGCACACGTTATATTCACGCAATTTGAGGGTCAATGTAAAAGTGATTACTCTCACCCAGTTATAAAACGGTTTCATCATTTCCCACCCCTACTCATTTTACTGTGCTTTTGATAAAACACCAAGAACAGCAAACGTTCTGCTTTTAGACACTTTGCCTTAACTCCTGCCTGTTAGTTGGCCCAAGCCACTGAGATGATGTACATGAGACTGGACACTATGAACACCACCTGCATAGACAGGTAACTGTACTGTACATTTAAAAAAAAAATTCTCTGATGCATTTTCTTTGGTGTAACATTGTCTTCGGTCATTTTCAGACTTGTCAACTGGTTTTCTCATCATTTGAGCAACTTCCAGTTTCGATGGAGCTGGGACGACTGGTGAGCAGTTTCCTTCTGGACATAAAAAGCTTTTGTTTTGAAGTATTTCACTCAATAGAAAAAGAACAGTTGCTAATATGTGTGTTTTCTGTGAAGGGCTGACTGCTTGACAGTGGATCTTGAAAAGCCCAAACCCAAGTTTGTTAAAGAAGTTCTAGAGAAGTCCATGAGGTAATGCATTGTTTTTTCTGTCTGCATAAAAGAAATACATGTTTATTTTCAGTTTCCCAGTTCTATACTTTGAGGTTTAATGTAACAGGAACTGAACCAAGGAAAAACTGGAAACTCAGTCAAGCAGCTTCATGGCATATCGGATTGAATGAGCTCTTACCTAATCACCAAAAACAAAGAGGGGGGATTGTTTCTAATATCTTGGCAGTGTTTTTAGAAGTTTAACCGTCAAACCTCCACTTAAAGGCCTTTCTTTAAGAAAACCAAAGATAACTGCGTCAAAATCCTGATTGAGACCCCTTGAATAAGGTTTCAAAGACATCTTTTTTAATTAAGTTCACATTTTTCATACTTATCTTAAACTTAATGCTTCTAATATTTTCCCTCTTGATAACACTTTGCTCCTTTGAGACATTTACTTTCTCTGCTGTATTTAACTTGTCCATTTTCTCCTTTTCCTGCAGACTTTCGTACCATCAGCGGATAGTGGACATCGTCCCTCCCACCTTCTCAGCCCTCATCCCAGCCGAACCCGTCTTCATTTACAAATATTTAGATGAGAGCGCTTGTAAGTAAAACAGTAACTCTCACATTGTAAGTTTCCTTTTCAATACATTCACTTAGGACAACACACATATGTCCCACCCATGGTCTGACATCTCATCCAGTGGGTTGTACTGAGTAAATGAGCTGAAAGGGAACAGAAGTTTCATTTGCTGAAGACTAGCAAGTTATAAGTTTTATTTGGCAAATGACATCACATAGTCTTAGTGACACTATATGGACTAAGGTATTGGGTCTGGGCTACAAAACAGTAATAATGACAAATGTCATAATATAGTTTTATACTAACAATAGGAAATATTGTTTATAAACTACATGGACAAAAATATTGTAACCCATCATGGCTACAGCTCATAAGATGTTGTGCTCTAAGTTGAAATATAAACATCAATATTTCCTTAAAGTTTAATCTGAGATTTTTGAATGAAATGTGATGAAGTAGATGATCAGTTGTAGAAAATTATTATTTACAGTCAGAGCACCAAAAGTATTTTAGAAATTTTGAGGGAGAACACTTAAAATCATAGTCATTTAAAAAAACAAACAAAATCAATGTGGAGAGAAATTAAGTAAAAACCATCTCTGAGGCATTTTGGAAGTAAAGATTACAACTTAAACACAACTAACCAATGCAATGATATTTATCACAAGATAAAACTATATTATGACATTTGTCATAATTGTTTGTTGCCCAGACCCCTGTTAGAAAAGAAACACCTGAATTCAACGTGTCCCAATACTTTTGTCCATGTAGTGTATCACCAGTTGACATATTTTACAACTGATCCTGGATCACATCATTTTTATCCACAAACTTCCATAAATATATTGGTGGTTACCAGGATTCCTATGCGTAAAGCTGTGAATGTCGTCCTCCTCAGCTTCATTACCAGGGTACCCAGTATCTGTCACAGTTGGAAATGCCATCAAGAATCGAGCATCGAATGAAGAGATCCTCACCATCCTTAAAGAAGTGCCCAACCCCAACCAGGAAGATGATGATGGTGAGAACTTCTTTTTCTTTTTCATTATGGCCTTTAAAAAGATCAACAAAACAAGACCTTTCAATTTTATATCACGTTTAAAATGTTTTGCATTACACTTTGTTAGCTAATGTTTTTCAGACAACTATTCAGTTGACACTTACCTGTTAGTTTGGTACATCCTTATATAAATCTTGCGTTGCTAGGTCTCCCTTACCTTTTTTCTTTTGTTTTTTTTCTTCCAGATGAGGGCGAGAGCTTCAACCCTCTGAAGATCGATGTGTTTTTGCAGACTCTGCTCCATCTTGCTGCTAAATCCTTCAGCCACTCTTTCAGCGCTCTTGGCAAGTAAGTGAAAGTCTCACAGTAAAAACCTCAAGGATCAGCATGTTTTTAACAATATCTCATCTTGTCGAATGTTTTAAAATTGCATAAATGAAGTAAACTCTGAAATACTCAGCCGCATTGATTTCCTCCAGGTTCCATGAAATCCTGAAGTCCCTGACAGACAGTGACGAGGGGAAACTACACATCCTAAAGGTGGTGTACGAAGTATGGAGGAACCATCCACAGGTACAACAACACATACACACATACAGCTGTTCTCAGGCTTTGTTATGGTTCTAAATATCAGTTTCCAGTGTGAATTAGCAATACACAGATGAATTATTCAGAAAAATCTGCACTTCTGTGACCTGTATGTGAATAATTTAGGCTCAGATTGGGAGCTTTGCTGAACTTGAACCGTCTCTTTGCCTCATTCTAGATGATTGCAGTGTTGGTTGATAAAATGATTCGGACACAGATTGTCGACTGTGCAGCTGTGGCCAACTGGCTCTTCTCTCAGGACATGGCTCATGAGTTCACCAGGTGAGACAACAGCATTTATTTATATATATATATATATATATATATATATATATATATATATATATATATATATATATATATATATATATATATATATATATATATATTACAATTACACTATATGGACAAAAGTATTGGGACACATTGAATTCAGGTGTTTGTTTTCTCACAGGGGTTTGGGCTACAAAACAATAATGATAAATGCCATAATATGGTTTTATGTCGTGTTAAAAATCATTGTAGTGTATAGTTTGGTTTAAATTGTTACCTTTGCTTCCAAAATGCCTCAGATGTTTTTTTACTTACAGGGTTCGTACAGGTGCTTGAAATGCTTGAGTTTCAGTGTTGTGTTTTCAAGGTCTGAAAAGTGCTTGAATTTTAGTTTAAGTGCTTGAAAGTGTTTGTAATTATAACTCTGTGATGTGATTTATTTATTTATTTTTAATATTAACTCAAGCCAAAGCTACTTACAGAGAGGTGACACATTTTGAAAAATAAAACTTTGTTACCAAAGAAAATTCCCAGGTGTTCTCAGGTCGACTCCAGGTACATTTTTATCTTAATCTTTGTCTTGGTGAGAGTGTGTCTGAAGAATGCCAAGTAGCTTCCCTTTTTTTGGGGGATAAAACTTTGTGTTCTTTATTTTCTAAAGTTTTTGCTATAATGAAAGATAATTTTATGTTTATGTCATAATGCAATGTACATCATTGTGATAAAAAGTGAAAAAATATGAAAAATGAGTATGTATTCCTGTAGATATGTATTTTACTTCAATGATAAGATAGTGCTTTGGGTCATGACCGAAAGGACAAGATCCCAGATACAAGCGGTCGAAATGAGTTTCCTCCGTAGAGTGGCTGGGCGCACCCTTAGGGATAGGCTGAGAAGCTCATTCACCAGGGAGGAGCTCAGAGTAGAGCCGCTGCTCCTCCACATGCAGAGGGGCCAGCTGAGGTGGCTCAGGCATCTGTTTCGGATGCCTCCTGGACGCCTCCCTGGGGAGGTGTTCTGGGGATGTCCCGCTGGGAGGAGACCTTGGGGAAGACCTAGGACACACCGGAGAGACTATGTCTCTGGGCTGGCCTGGGAACGCCTCGGGGTCCCCCCGGAAGAGCTGGAGGAGGTGTCTGGGGAGAGGGAAGTCTGGGCATCCCTGTTTAGACTGTTACCCCCACAACCCGGTCCCAGAGAAGTGGAAGATAATGGATGGATGGATGGATGGATAAGATACTGTGCAGGAAAAAAATTTAAATTACCCTTAAAAGTGCTTGAATTTGATGTTGAAAAATGTGTACGAACCCTGTACTTAATTTCCCTCAACACTGTTTTTTTTTAATTCAATGAGTAGGATTTTAAATGTTCTACCTCAAAATTTCTAAAATATTTTTCATGCTCTGTCAGCAAATAATAATTTTCTACCACACCTACTTTCTTCACATCTCATTTAGGAAGAAATATCTCTCCTTAAACTTTAAGGAAATATTGGTATTTGTATCTCCATTTTTCTTAAAGTTTAATTGGAGATTTTTCTTTGTAAGTGAGATGTGAAGAAAGTAGATGGTTAGTTGAGGTTAAAAAATAACTATTTATAGTAAGAGCATGAAAAATATTTTAGAAATTTAGAGGTTGAACATGTAAGATTATAGTCATGGATTAAAAAAAACAAAATCAATTTTGAGAGAAATTAAGTAAACACCACTGAGGCATTTTGGAAGCAAAGATAATTTAAACAAAAACTAACCAATGCAATGATATTTATTACAATATAAATCTGTATTATGACATTTGTCATTGTTTTGTATCCCAGACCCCTGTTAGAAAAGAAACTCGTGAATTCAGCATGTCCCAATACTCTTTGTCCACATACTGTAGATGAACTGTGTCTGTAAACTATAAAACACTATTAACATACTCAACCTCTTACAAACCTTTAACCTCACATAGACTTTTCATCTGGGAGATCCTGCACTCTACGATCCGAAAAATGAACAAACACGTCCAGAAGATCCAGAAGGAGCTGGAGGAGGCCAAGGACAAGCTGGAGAAACAGCAACACAAGAGGGTAACCGTTCTTTGTGGTTTATGGGATGTCTGACCTCCTGGGTTATGCGTCTGTAGTGTAGGATATTTCTTAAAAGCGCTTCATGTCGTGATAGATTCAATTGACATTAACTAAATTGTGTTTCTGTGCACCATCAGAGGGACAGCGGTGATGATGAAGACATGGACAAGAACAGCGAGGATGAGGAGGGTCAGCTGGAGGAGCAGATCGAGAGGCTACAGGAGAAAGTGGAGTCGGCTCAGAGCGAACAGAAGAACCTTTTCCTTGTCATTTTCCAGGTACTGAACCTTGTTTTGCCGGATGTTCACGATTCAAGGCTTCTTGGTTTTTAATCAAAGTTTCTCTGATGTCATGTCAGTGCCCTTGATGAAGATCTGAGTTGGTTCAGCGCTCCTTCAATGGCAGCTCAGTTTCTAATGTATGCTAATGCTAACTGCTAATGCCAGGTATTGTGTGTGTATTAGGATGGGTTAAAATACAGACTGAATTTCTCTATAGGATAGTAAACAGTTAACCTTTAAATCCTGCAGTGTGAAAGGAACAGCAATGGAATACTGAACAGAAACATGCAGTAGTTATCTAGAGCGAGCCGGTTATTAATATACATATTGTTCCCTTGTAGCGCGCGTCCACCTTATTTGCAATTTCTTCATCACAGTTTTTGTTGTAGTTTGTTTTATAGTGGAAAACTCACTGTGTTTACCTCCACTTTTGTTTTACCGTCTTAAACACCAAGTGTGTCAGACTTAGTCCACACTACATGGACATATTGTATATCATAAGAATATTAAAAATCAGACAACTGTTGTTAGAACTGCACTCCCGCATTTTTAAAATCTGATCAAATCCAAAAGTTTGCATCAGGAAAAGGATGCTCATTTACACGTTTTCAACATCTGCTTACAAAGCTTTATTTAGATTTCTATCAGTCTCAAAGTATTTTAAGTGTTAATTTTGGTGTAAAGCTTGTTTTTCCTCTTCCCGCAGCGTTTTATCATGTTGTTGACGGAACATCTGGTTCGTTGCGAGACCGGCAGTGTCGACATCAGCACGCCGTGGTATAAAAACTGTATCGAGCGGCTGCAGCAGATCTTCCTCATGGTAAAACTCCGATACAACACACATATTCTGCCGTTAACCCTTTTACACAGGGTTTCTACAAGTTAAATTTATGACTACTTAGAACAGAATTGAAAGCCCATTTCACAGCCTATTTCATAGAATTTAGGACAACGTATTTATTTACTCCAAGTCATTTCTCACCGGGGGCTGCAAAGTTAGCGATAATTGGTTCTTAATTTCAATATAAACTGTCGGGTTGGAACGGATGGAACTGAGTAGAATAACATTAGTTTCTTTGCAGCTTTCCCAGACACATTTAAACACAATACAGCAAACAAGTTTATGGCAACATACAGTCACGGGAAAAATTATTAGACTATCAAAAGTCATGAAAAACAATGGTTATGCAATCAAGTACTAACTCCTGTGTGTATCGTGACTAAAACAGACAGAAAAGAAAACATGGAATGCCTAAAAGCACTGTTTTTGTCAGTACAATGCCATAGATACTGATGTAAGAACTGAAGTGATTTTGGTTATTATCAAGAAAACATGGAAAATGGATAGATATCAGCTCTGAAATTAAACTACTATGAGCTATTTTTGTTGTTATCGTTATATTTGTCCAAACAAATGTACCTTTAGTTGTACCAGGCGTTAAAATGAACAAGAAATTGAAGAAAACAAGGGGTGGTCTAATAATTTTTTCCACGACTGTAACTTAAGACCTACCATATCAAATTTAATATCTTTTTAAGACTTTTTTGATATATTAAATGCACATTTGTAAATTCAAGACTTTTTAAGACCCCATAGGAACCCTGTTATATGCTCAGCCGTTAATGGCCATCTTTGTCTTTGTTCCCGCAGCATCATGTGACCATCCAGCAGTACATGGGAACTCTGGAGAACCTGCTGTTCACGGCTGAGCTCGACCACCACATCCTGGCGGTGTACCAGCAGTTCTGCGCCCTGCAGCTCTGAGACCTACTCACACATAACTACACGTGTGCTAAAACTAAATTTACACATTAGATCTTACCAGCTCTTGCATCAAGAATCTCCTCATCAAGTATTTTTTATTGACCTCTGTGTTGCGTTCGGTGCCATTCAACACATTCATTATGTGCAACAGAAACTGAAGACATCAGTCATAGTAGGAAATCAACCAATTCTTTATTAATTTGAGGTAGTATTTTTTTTTTTTTTCTTTTCATTTGTAGGCTTTGTTTAGTTTTGTTCCCCTTTGGTTTTTACTTCTGTTCAGTTTTACTTTTCGCTCGTATTCTTATGAATGGGTCTTTTTAGTCTGTATGGTCTGAGTCCAGGGCTGGAGTGATGATCATAGGAAATGAGTTTTCAGGTCGACTCTGTTTGGTTATGAATCGAGAGATCGCTCTACTTTTTTATATTTGTTTTATGTGGAATTGGGAAATAATTAAAACTCTCCAGAGTCTGTATTGCTCACTTGTTTTTTATTCGATCATTTTCTTGTCCTCAACCGCTTGAACTTGTACTGTTTTGTTTACGACACTGTCCCTGCGGAAATGAAATTGTATCAAAAGAACACGTTCCATTCTGTTTTGTTTTTTTTTGTTTGTGGTTTTTTTTTGGTTCTTGGCTTTAATTATGAAATTTATTGAACATGTGAAAGAAGGTTCAAGTCTACAAAAAAAAAAATCATGTTACAATGCATACATAATCCATCATTTACATAATCTCTATTTGCATTTTGAATTAGTGTGCAAATTAGACTCTTCCTTTTTATTGCACAAAAACAAAACTGGAGCTTCTTTAAAACGTTAAGATCCTGTCATATCAGTGTCTGAGGTCCTTTACAAATCAATGGTAATCAAAAGCATTCAAATATATTGTTTACATTATTAATAGTGGTTATTCTTACAGGGTTCCTACACATTCTACATCTCAAATTGCACCTTTTCAGACTCGGATTTCCAGACCTCTCAGTAGAACTCAATGCTTATGTGTGTATATACGTGTTTAAGATTCAGCTACACATACACATTGTGTTATGTTCCGACTGTATGTGTGTGCTATTGTGTTGTCAATTAATTGCCAGTATTGTGTAGCTACAACAGGTACAGATGAACATCAAACCATGAAAAAACACTGCATGTATGACCAATGTATTCTTTTAGGAAATTAGTTTTATATTGTAGAAATACACTACTTTTACTTTATACTGATACTTTTTTGTGTCATTGTGTAGGAACCCTGTGTGTAAATTAATGATATATATATGATACATTTGGCCTTTGGATAAAAACTGGTCTTTATATATGTTTCTCAGGGTTTAAATATGTAGTAAGTTCTCAATAAGCAACATGTAAAGTGAGTGTTTTTATACACTGTGTTAGGAAATAGTACTTTTTTTAGTGGCTTTAGTGCCATACAATTAAAAAAAAAAGTGCATTTCTGGGTCCTCCAGATATGTGCCTATGGAGATTTTTCAGACCAGGAAATATTTTACTAATCATCAATAGTCAAACTCAGCTTTTTGTTGTCAGTTCCTGAGAATAAAAAAATGGTTAATGCACAATTAGGAACAAAATGCATGTCTTGTATGTTTGCTCTGGTGTTAGTAAACAAAAAATAAATCACAACAAATGCACTGAAATAAGAGAAGGCTTAACAATGTCTAAAACTGCTATAAAAATCACATAAATACATATAATTAATACAGGAAGATTGATTTAGATGCTTTTCCAGGTCTGCAGACTTCACCTACAGCTGTTACAGAAGTTATTTACAGGAATTTCATATTTTTAAGAATACTTCTCAGTAGCTACAATATCAAGGTTATTGTAAATATTTCATAAAAAAAAAAGGTTTGGCCCCAACATTGCACCAAAGTATTGAGGAAATGTCTCTTGTTTAAGTTATTTTACCCATAAGTCGTACCTTACTAAACCTGCCCCATTTTTAACTCCTCGCCATTCCATCATGTATTCACAGATAGAGTGTGCTCAGTGACGTTTGTGCCGTAGTTTTTTTTGGTCCTGTATGTGGCTTTTTCTTCAGCCTCCAGTCGTTTGTACCGTGTGTTGAAGAAGATGACGAAGCAACAGGTGAAAAAGCTGCACAGTCCGGCCATCACCATCAAAGACACTGGGCAAAAAAAGTACACAGATTATCATCTAAATGCTACACGTTTGGATGAACTTCAACTAAATCAACATCTACAATGAAGTATTTTAAGTTGCTGTACAGTCAAGTTACCATTTAAACTATGTAGATATTTTTTTTAATTAACCACTGACATTAAATAACTAGGTATATTAATCATAAGCAATAAAATAATGCTACGTCATATTTTTTTGATTATATATTACTTTTCCTTGCAGATCAGTGCTGATAATTATTCAGATATTACTATATATTGTCATAATTACTGTTTAGTGTCAGAAAAAAATATTTACACATTTTAGTGTTTTACTTCTTCATTGTATGTTTTGACATGAATGAACATTTAATCATTTAAATTGTTTTGAATGTTGTATTCTAGATGATTTCTGAAATGTTACGTACATGAAAACAATGTAAAAACACAAAAATATATCATTTGTAAATGGTACTCAGCACCAAAAATCTACCTTTTAATTGTAAATTAATAATAATGTGACAACTGTTGTGATTATTACTGATATTGATATGAAAACTTTTATCATAACGTTAGCCTCATAGGATAATTGGTGAAGTCATATTTTTGGCCAAATTTGTAATATCTAAATAACTTTACTCTAACACTGCTGCTTAATTTTAAGCAGATATCACAGTTTGGTCAAAAAATATTTCATAGCTAATTATGCTACGAGGCTAATGAGAATATTTTTGGTTGTACTGACCAGCTCCAGATTAAAATATGAACTCGAGAGGTGTCTGGTTGAAAATGGATGCAAATACAACAAAATAAAATGCTGTCAGTGCGAAATATTTCTAATGGTTGATCTACATTTCCTCTACAAATCTTTAATAGAGATACAACAGCTTATAAAAGGAGTAGATCATGTGTCTTAATAAGAGAAGCTTAAAGTTTCAGTAGAAAATATGGCATCAGTGGATAAACATTCCTCTATGGCTTTCATCAGATTGTAATTCAAGTGGCCTCGTCTTGGCTCAGGCTTTAGAAAATATGACTCACAAAAGGCTGATCTCCACCAATCGCTTTACATTCACTTCATCCATCTTTATATACAGGCTATGCTTAGGTCACAGAGGACACAGCTGCGGGAAAATTTTATTTTAAGTCTGGCATTTTTCTCCTGATTTCTGCTGACTGTAGCTTTAAGCTCCATCTGTTTTAGACGCAAACTTTGCTTTCACTGTGACGGTATGTGGGTATGATATATGATGAGGACAGTCCACCTCTTTATGGATAATGGCAAAATAAATCACTAGTATTTAAAGACGTTATCGAATTTACATATGTTGATCTGCTGCTACTTGAACAGAGGTACT
The DNA here is from genome assembly GCF_902148855.1 of Sphaeramia orbicularis. Taxonomy (NCBI): domain Eukaryota; kingdom Metazoa; phylum Chordata; class Actinopteri; order Kurtiformes; family Apogonidae; genus Sphaeramia; species Sphaeramia orbicularis. Next base: position 16,987,448 of record NC_043966.1, read on the forward strand.
CATGTTACAGTCCGTGTCGACAGAAAAAGAAAAATCAATCCGTATAGGTATATTTAAGGCATTAATAGTTTTTGCATTAAAGCAGATCAACTTCCACCGGATTGATTCCAGTGTTTTATGGTCTACAAACCTCTGCCGTGTCTGCATTTATACCATCCTGGATAATGTTCTATTTGGATAAATCAACAGCCATTTTTAGCATTGTCAGCTGTTGAGGTGTATGATTTTTTAAAGGGGTCTTATTTTGCTAAACCCACTGTTATTAGTCTTTTGTACATTTATTTGTGTATTTGGACCCTAATAGTTCTAATAGGTGCTGCAAAGCTATCTTTATATTCATTTTGGCAAAAATCGAGTGGATTTCTATAACCTGTTTTAATTCCTTCTTAATTTGTTACATCTATAACTAGAAGCACTCGGAGAGCGCAGACCTCCGCCAAGGCTGATCAGTGGCCCCCCCCCGTGGGCCCCCCCACGCCAAGGAGGTTGTTTTTGCCAGGGTTTGTTTGTTTGTCTGTCTGTCTGTTTGTCTGTCCATTAGTGTGCAACATAACTCAAAAAGTTATGGACAGATTTTGATGAAATTTTCAGGGTTTGTTGGAAATGGGCCCCCCCGTGGGCCCCCCCACCCCCGATCACCACCAAAATTTAATCATTTCTTCCTTATCCCATTTCCAACAAACCCTGAAAATTTCATCAAAATCTGTCCATAACTTTTTGAGTTATGTTGCACACTAACGGACAGACACACAGACAGACAGACAAACAAACAAACCCTGGCAAAAACATAACCTCCTTGGCGGAGGTAACTAGTTACATCACGACATTTGCACGTATAAGGTCAAGACTTCTAACGAACATTTCTCAGAGTACGCCATAATTGTTTGTCAGCAGCAGCGGTTGTAGTGAAAACTGAAAATATGTCCAAACTTCGAGCCTATTACCTAAAATGTTCAGTTGTTGGTTGTATTAACGAACACAAGTAGCTGAACGGGACAGAAAGCACAGCCAGCAACCTGGAGGGGGTAGAGCGTGAAGTGGCTCGTGCATTTAAAGGGCCAGCGCTCAAAACGACCTTTCTGGTGTCATTACTCAGAAATAGGGTTGAAAATGGACCTGTGGAGTTGAATTAATGAAGAATTCAGATCCAAGCAGAGCATTTACACATTCCAGCTTAATGATTTGGTGTACCAGGGATAGTTCAAAGCTGTGATAAAAAACTGTTACTGCAGAGTGCAATTGCTTTTCTTAAACTGGATTTTGTTATATGTGCCTGTTGTCCTTTGTCTGTTTTTAATGTGTTTTATTTTAGAATTTTTGTAACTTTGTAATGGTGTGCTGTCTTGGCTATGTCTCCCTCGAAAAAGAGATTTTAATCTCAAGGGAGTTCCTGGTTAAATAAAGGTTAAATAAAATAAAAAAATTTACAGTTTATATAGACCACAGGGAAATGTTTCAAAATGCATAATTCCATTTAAAAAGCTAAATATCACTCCTTTAAAGTATAAATCTCACAAATGTGTACATATACAGTACGATGTGAAGTAGTTTTCTGATTCCTATTTCTTGTAACTGTTCTGACGTCAGTATGTGTGGTTTAAAACCTACCTTTCCAGCTCTTTACTGAGTCTCCACAGGTTGACAAAGGAGACTCAGCGAGTGGTTGGGTGAAAGCCTGAAGGAGGATTATGTAGAGAACAGACTGAATTTGTCTGCAAAAGATCACAAAGAAAAGTCGTGATTAACCTGAATTCCACACACATACTGTAAATAACACTAAGGAAATGAAACTGTGTCTGTATATATCGAAACAGTCAATGTACAACTGACTCTTCACTTATTTGCATTTCCTCACCACTTTTCTCTTGTCTATAAACTGTTGAAAAAAATGCAGATATTTCCACTGAAGCCACTTTGCTAACTTAACATCAGTCTGTGTTTCTAGACTGTTGTACCCTGATATGAAGATAAGTCCGGCTGATGTAGCTTCTCCGACCGGATAGGAGCACTCCACGGACAGCTCCATGGCAACCGGATAGATGGAGAAACCGAAAAAGCCAAAGAGAGAGCAGACAGCAGCCACGGCGGCGTTCTGTTCCCGCAACAGAGACACCTGAGAATAAGAGCAGAGCAGAGGAGAGGAGAATATCAACTGGGCAAGAAAGCGTCTGGAAGATCAGCATAAAAAAAAATAGCAGAAGGACGATTAACTGGAAAGCACTGTTTTCACTTTTCATAACCCATAAAGACCCAAACATCCACCGGTGACCAAAACCATCAATTGATTTAAAATGTTTAATACTTGTTGATCCACTAATCCTATCAATACATGTCAATAATTGGTGTAAAATGCAGTTTGTTATTTTTTCCTTAGTGGCAGAGGCTGGTGTCCTTTAGATACCCTTTAATGGTACTTTTTAATGGTTTGGTTTACACTACAGACTTACAGTAACAAACAGAATGTGAACACAGTAAACACTTTAACATGCTTTCACATCAGGGCCAGATCAAGCGAAAGTTAACACTAGTGTCAAAAATTAAAGTTTCATCCATCATTTCTCAAACAGGCTCATTTTTTAGCTAAAGAACTGTATTTTATAGAACTGTATACAACATTTCAGTATCACTTATAGAAAAAAGATATAAAGATATAATCAATATAAAATGAAACCTAAAAAGGACTAAAATATGTAAACACATAATTAACTTTAATAATATTTTTTCTTGCTTGTATCAACTTTCTTGCTTATATCTATTTTAAGTCTGTGAATCTGTAGGAAGTAATTATTCAACAGTACAAGAATACAGAAAGGTTATCTACAGTCCGATTATTTGTAAAATATGCTGTGCTATTAGTTGTATATATCATTTAAGTTGTAATATGTATGTTAAATAAAAGTTAATTAGCATATCTGAAGTATTTTAGTTCCAAAGTCTTATTCTGACCACTGAACAAAGTGACAAACTGCTGTCCCAGTGTCACAACATATTTGTGTTCATAAAAACGTAACATTTACACATTTTTATCCAATATTGATCACAATTGTAGTTTAACATCATAACTAAAGCCCTATGTTTCATTTAGGATCAATTTCCTATGAGAACAGCATGTTTTGTATATTTGCGTAAAGAGAAAAAAAACAAAAAAGATGTTCATTTTGAGTCCCTGTGTCACACAGCAGTAATTTATGTATTTTTACCCCAAAATTTTATTTCTGTAAATTGTAACGTGTCATGTGAAAGTACTTACTGAGACCGGTTCATACATGGTGATAAGTTATTTAGTTTAAACACAGAGATTACTGAACATGAAAAGTGTCCCTGTGTCACCACTTGATCTGGCCCATCAGACACTTCAAAGTGAGGGGAGGCCAGATATTCCTTTTCCCTTTTTCAGTCTCTCAGCTCTGACTTTTAATCATCAGCTCTGAGTCACAGATGTGCACTTCCATCACATTTATATAAATATACTGCAAACATCTGCAGAAGACAAGCTGAACATCAGCCTGCAGGCAGCATTGACAGTGTAACTTGTACCAGACTGACAGATTAATATGCACAGAGGAGGATATGGCTCAGAGAAATGACTCTAAAATACATTTATCTTCTTTATCTGTCTCTATACAGATTTTACAAGCAAGTTTTATAATAGGTAACTTGCCACTGCTCCATTATTTTAAAGTGAGACGGACTATAAAACAAAGTCCAGCCAATATTTCAAGACATTTTAGCATAGGTCAACTCATAATCTTATCTCATCTTGGTTTTATAAGGGTCTTGTAGAACGGGAAGCGTTGTTGTTTAAAGGTGCGGGAGACTTTCGTGACCAATTTTTCATCAAATCTGTAAAACCTCAGTCATAGCCTAAGTATCACGAATCTCTAAGTCTTTCTGTGATTACTCACCTGAATCTCTTGCATTATGGTGAACAATTTCGAAGTGCCATCCACGATAAACAAATCATGTGTTTACAAACAGAACCCGTTGGTAACTTGGGCATCTTTGGAATTTTGTCGTGACGTGCATTGTGGGATAGGGAGGTTCGTGCAGCCGCCTGACAGCAGCAGCGGCAGCACAAGCATATGGATGAAACAAACACGACACGGAAACGGCTGAAACGTGGAAACGACTGGAGGAAAATGCATAGAGGGAAGGGAGCTCCTGCCGTTTCCGTGTCGTGTCTGTTCCAGCTGCTGCTATCAGGTGGCTGCGTGAGCCTTCGCTTCCCACAATGCACGTCACGACAAAATTCCGAAGATCCCCAAGTTACCTCCTGGCTCTGTTTGTAAACACATGGTTTGTTTATGGTGGATGGCACTTCGAAATTGTTCACCGTAATGCAAGAGATTCAGGTGAGTAATCACAGAAAGACTTAGAGATTTGTGATACTTAGGCTATGACTGAGGTTTGACAGATTTGATGAAAAATTGGTCACAAAAGTCTCCTGCAACATTGACTGTGTCCTGTATTGTGTTCTCACCACTGAAAAGGCGATGCAGGCCAGTGCACTGAAGCTCATGTTGATCTTGGTGACTTCAATGAACTTCTTGGTCTTATCGACATACAGACCCAGAGCAGCGGCCCCCACAATGCCGAACACAATGAAGAGAGCGCCACACAAACCGGCAAAGTCCTGCCACGATGAGAGGAGTTCACTTAATACACAAGCCTCATCATAAAGACTGTCAAAAATGCATAATGGGAAGTGGTACTTTAAAGTGATTTAACATTAGTTTATAGCATTAATAGTTGAATTTTATGACTTTGTTCTTTTTCTAGGTGCATTCACAAACATGCTCACATTCATCACTGTGTAAACCCACAAATATTTACTCTAAAAGATGAAGACAAATGCTAGATGATGATGTAACACACTATTTTGGCTTTTTATTCTCTTTTTTTCCTAGTGAAGTTTTCTGCTAATGAATGACTTTAACCAGTGAAAGTAGCTGGTGCTTGCAAAAATGTGCAAAATATATCTGTTAAAAAATGGATTTAAAGATGCAAGAGACAGAAATCAGAGAAAATCACCAACATAGAAGGGTATCAGTTTACTCATCTTTGCATTTCATCTTTCGATTTGGACTAAGAGGTGAGAGCTGCAAATGGAAGGTAGGTATTTCCAAATTCTGCCATTCTCTTACTCCTGATTTCAACTCCTTCAGTTTAAATCCAAATGAGATTTATTCTGAAAACCTGATGTACCAGCTTTAAAAGTCTTTGACCTTAAAAAAAGTGCTAGTGAGGTTAAGCTGCTGTTGAGGAGGCTTTTTTTTTTTTTTTTTTTTTTTACCAATAAAGATGAAAGCTTGTATATAAAAGGGACTGAAACACTGCTGTATTGTTAAACTTGTGTAGACCTCAAAGGGCACTAAGTTGAAACATAAGACCTCATAACACAATGGTATCATAGTCTATCTACGGACTCCTCAGCCTACCTACTTCATTTCTCATTTGAGACATCCTAATAATCCCTAATGGATCCCAGTGGAAACATATATGCTGTTCTATCCTCTGGTGTGCTTACATTGGAGTATCCCGTCACACAGAGGATTTGGTCCAGTAGTGTGGAGAAGCAGGTGAAACAGGCAATACCTGCCCCAAAGCACAGCAGGAGGATGAGGTAGGCTTTGTTTATCATTAACTGGACAGAGAGAGGACAGACAACACTGATTACCACATGTCTTTAAAATTAAATGCTTACTGAAAGATAAGGCAGAAAATTACCACTGATGCATTATCATTTGTAACAGTACCCTGAAAGTGTAATCAGTGTTTAAAACCACAGTTTAAATTCATTAAATAGTTTCTTAATTAAAAAAAATACTGAATGCAACTTTATCTTTGATGTGGGTTGGCGGTCCAGCAGTGTGCAATTAAACTTATAAGACCCAGTATACCAACAACCAAACAAGTATGTTTCTTTTTTTTAACTTCCTGTGATCTTACCAGTTTGATGCCCTGTACAAAAGGCTCAGAGGTGGAGGACTCGGCGCTGGCTGATGGTGGAGTGGGAGGGGCACTGCTCCGTATACCCAATGTTGCTAGGCAACAAATGATGCCCGCTGGGACTGCATAGGCTAGAATCTAGACATGCAATGTGTTGATTATGTTAACAACTCAAATCAAACACAGCTTATCATCAGTAGCAGTGGGACACACCGATGCTGTTCAAGTCTGAGTGTTACGGTTGCATTTCTTTGATTAGGCCAACTAATATTTCTACTTTATAAATAATTCAAACATTTTCACACTTAAATAAGTTTTGTTGCTAGCTTATGTCTTATGTGACTAATGGAAGAGAAGATTCTTGTTCAATAATTAGAATTACCCAGGACTGTTAACTTGCAAGTTGCCATCTTATTTGTCTTACTATTAGGGCATCACATTAGGCATCTTAAAAGGCCTAAACAAAAAAACATTTTTAAAATAAAAGATGAGAAGTAAGAGAAATAATTAGCGCTTCAACAAAGGGCAGACCCACTAAACCTGAAATAAAACTCACCAGTGAGGTGATACCAAATGTTTCAGCTACTAAAGGGGAGATGACGTTTGCGAGGAGGAGCCCCAGGGGATTGGCTGCAAGAGAAACAATGTAACTGTGGATTATTCTGGTTTGAAGAAGAAAAGACATTTTACTGCACTTCCTCTTTTTCAGTTTCAGTGTTTACAGTTTAGCTGAAAATTCAACTGAAACTGAACTTTGCCAATGTGACATAAGGTGCATCTGCTAACACACAATAATTAATTTATTCATCTTGTGAACTGCTTAGTGTTCCAGAGGATCGCTGGGGTGCTGGAGCCTATCCCAGCTACCACCAGGCAAAGGTGGGGTACTTCGCCAGTTCATCACCAGGCTGACATATACAAATGAACAACCATTTACATATGATTTAGACTGACCAATTAACCTATTGAGGTGCATGTTCCCCCTATATCAGATCAGCAATCATCATGTGCAATTATATTGTAAACAAAATGTAAATATATGCGTGTATGCATGTACAGAAAGAGTTAATTAAATAGCAGATACTCCTTTATATTTCCTGTTTACTCTTAAATGTTTTGCCTGTTTTCTGCACTTTGTTTCCTGTGTTTTTGCTGCTGTAAACACTGCAGTTTCCCAACAGTGGGATCAATAAAGTCATATCTCATCTCATCTCATGTCTTTAGACAGTGGGAGGAAGCCAGACTACATGGACAGAAGCCACGCAGACACGGGGAGAACATGCAATCTCCACACAGGAAGGAGTTTAAAAATACTGATATAGCATAAGCAGAAAATAAAACATACAAGAAGGATGCAAACCCTGTATGCAAAGAAAAACCTCATGTTATTTAGTTAAAACTGTCCAAAGCATGCTATTCTTCTTTACCTTTTTTAAAATTTGTATGAATGTTGTATAGATGTGTATAACAGCTATAACAGGACCAATGCTGTACTGACCCCTCAGCCACCTTTTTTAACTCTGAGGGCTGCCCTGCACCTATATCCTGCTGTTCTCCACTCCCCTACCAGTATCACTATCCTCTCACCTCACCCTCTCCTATCTCCCCCCATGACCATGCACTGACCCTGAAACACCTTAAAAATGTAGGCCATCTAAAGTTTTGGATGTTGCACCTAAATACCAAACATCAAGGAGACTGGATGATTTGATGAGGAGTAATAGTACTGACACTAATGGACAGACACATAGACACACAGACAGACGTCGTAGGGTACAACAATACCCCTGCAGTCGATGGCCAAGGGGTAAAAACTATACACTATATTAAAATCACTAACCCCATAATATTTAACCCTTTCATGCATTGTGGTCACTCCAGTGGACAGTTCTTCTCCAGCTGTTCTCTTGTATATTCATAGGTTTTGTTGTTTTAGTTCCATATGAGCCAACACAGTGGACATTTATGCAACATCCCATAATACACTGCAATTCATACCATTACTATAACTTTGCTGTTCTTGATAAACCTGTTCTGCAGTAACATGTTTAAGTATAAATCAGTTGTTATTTGTTAGACAAAAAGAGTTGTTTTTTGCATATTATATGAGGTAATAACTAGCATTAGAGTATGGTAAAATGTGAGAAAACATCAAATTAACAGCCTTAAAAATGTTTTTATTTCATTGTTTTCATTTTACTTTCTGATACTGGGTTTTAAATACATATTTCTTTACTTAAAAAATTAAATGCATGGACATTTTTGTAACTCCATGAAAAAAAAAACTCAATCGCAATTTTTTTTTTTTTATGCCAAAGGAGGTATAAAAACACTCCAGAAAAAAAAAATCTTGACTAAGGTTCTCATAATTCATGCATGAAAGGGTTAAAACCTGGCCAATGAAATCCCAGTAAATCCCTATTTTGTTAGCTCACATTTTTACTTGATTATGGGATGTAACTTGCAGCTGAAACAAATTAATCACTGCAGTAATTTTGGTAATTTTTTCCAGGTTGTGTAGTAGTAGTAATCCTCACTCACACATAGATGCAATCATGTTCGCTGTGGCCCGCTGGTGGTCGGGAAACCAGAGAGCAGCGAGTTTGGTGGGAGCGAAGATGATGAGGGGCTGGGCCAGAGCACCGAGAGTCTGACCCGTCATCATTAAGGGGTATCGGTGTGAGAGGTTACTGTTGTACAGTGTCCCGGCCAAGAAGCGCAGCAGGGCTCCAGCCATGTTCAACCAGGAGCCCAGGATCAGCTGCAGAGTCAACAAGAGTGGTTCAAGTTGTAAAGGCTGGTGTTACATTGGATCAGATAGAGGGATGCTCTGTTGTGATTATTGTTAACTGAGTAAAAACTCCTATGACAAAGTGTGAGCGAAACACGACACTGTTTATTATCTCAATAAAGTACTCCTTATTTACATTGCTTTTCTTATTGAGATTTTGATGTAAAATGTACGTTAACAATAAATTACCATGTAATAGATTAAACTGTAAGAAGCTGACTGAAAATTGTTTTGATTAACAGTGAAGACATTTTTCATATAAAAAAATGTCACAGTTTAATGATAATTATGCAAAACATATCATCTTTTTAGTAATTTGAATAATATACAGATTTGGACTGTTGATGGGACACTAAGAGTGTTTTCACACCTGAATTTTGTTCAGATTCAGGGAGTAATGTACCTGACATGACCTGAGTAAAACACCTGACGGTCGTTATCAGACTTCTGCAGAGCTTGGTGATAGGCTTATCATTTGAATCAGGTGTGCTGGAAGAGGGATACATCTAAAACATGCAGGATAGTAGCCCTCAAGGACCAGGATTGGTGACCCCTGCTATAGAGCATTTCCAATACATGCTCGTCTTCCCAAATACCAATGAGGCATCGTATTTCTTCCTCCAAATTGCTCATCGACTCATTTCCTCCACTTGCTTATCCGGCAGCTGACGAAAGGTATGAAGCTCATTAAGCTCATTAGCCTACTGTCTGTTTACGTCTGGCAGCAGCATTTTTTCCCTTTATGGTAATGTTTGTGACATTGCAGCGTATCATACTCAGAGTGGTAGAGAAAACTGTAGTTGTCTATTTCTATCACTGTGGTCATGTTCACACTGTAAATAAACTGCTCTGCGGAGTGATTGCGACTGAGCTGAGACCACCTCTTCCAATCAGTTTCAGCTCGGTTGTTTTTTTCTGTAACAGAGCGCGATTACTGCTTTCACAAATCACTATCGAACCGAGCCAAAGACTTGTTCCGGAACAACGGCTCCAATTGATCCAGGTGTGAAAACACCCTCAAGCTCCAAACTTTGAACTATATATTTAAATATATGATTATTTAGCAACTACATGACCTTTTCCAAGGCTTACAGTGTAATCAGTCAGTTGATATGAAACAGCTATCTGCTTTTTCTCTAAATGTTTGGTATTAGAATTTGTCTGATATACTGTTCCTGCACCGAGTTCTCAGAATGATCCTCAAGTATTGGGGGTGTTTAGTTAGAACAACTCAATTCAATCCATGAAATGTAATTGTCTGCAGGTGTGCTTTTGTTAGCTTAGACTCTTTAACAATGACAACAAACAAATCTCAATCATCTGTCAGAGACAAAAGATGAAAATTTTAATATTTTATTTACCCTGTCTCTTTCCTTCATGCTTTTTCCAATCATGTGGTCAATCAACATTTTATTTCCACAAAAAAATGTATCAAAAATATAAAGCTTGTAAATGGTAATTAAAGAGTGTGATGCCAAGTCTGCTTTGTAAAACTGTCCTGGATAAGGGTTGTTATGTTAAATATCTGTCATGTAATATTGCTTCATTAGTGTCCAGAGTGATGTCTGTACCGTGATCCGCAGGCCGAGGGTGTCCAGCATCCATGTGGTCACGAAGCTGAGTGGTATGGCCACCACCATGTAAACCAGTGACAACCAGTTGATCTGGTCCAGAGTAACATTCAGGAACTTGGCAGACTGGTTTGCTACTGGTGCAAAGGTCAGCCATAACTGAAGGAAGTTAAAAAAAAAAAATTATGCCGTTACCATTACTATTGAAAATAAGTATCACTGGAAAATAATAATTGACTTAATCTTAATGAAGCGTATGAAAGAAAAAAAAAAGAGCAGAGGTGCAGAGTAAAACATGCAAAACGAAAGTCATTACATGAAAGTTTTTGTGTATTTTATATAAGCTAGTTTGTGTTGTTTTTCTTTTTTCAAAATGAATAACAATGTGCATTTTCCTTGTTAACCAAGCAACTACACTCAAATTAAAATCAATATCTTACAACCTTGCTTGATACGAGAAAGGGGAGCAAGATAAACAACAAAAAGTTTTAACTTTTACTGAGAGGCATTAAAAAAGCAATAACAGAATCAACAGTGAAAGGCAGCAAATACCGAACAAAAGGCTCGACAATACTACTCAATAAGTAAAACAAATAGAATAAGAAGAGGGATTCCTATCTTAAAATCAGCATCTACTACGATGACACAAACAACAAAAGACCTGCACTGCCTTTCCTGCTCTTATTTCTAATCAAAGCAGAACACATTCAGGAGTAGGACCTCTTAACCTACAGATTCACTAAAAGTGCCTCATTAACAAACAAACCAACAAAGCTACACAGTGAGTAACCACTTTGCCAACAAATGAAGAAGCGAGTACACAATAGAAAGGCACAGTGGTGGGTGGTGTGGGCACTAAGCATGGTAGGCACTTCACACGTGATATTTGTGTACATGAAAAAACATTAGTCACATATGAGGAGGAGGCAGATAAAGACGTATGTGATCATACAGTCACAAATATTAATGTATTTTTAAATTGAGTGGGTCAATCTGTGGCTTAGTTGAACAAAGATCTACTAATAATTTCCTGATATTTCACTTCTTGATGTTGGTGGAGGTAAAATACTACAAATGACAGTGAAGAAGAAGATGACTTGCTGGTAGGACTTGGCAATTTATTGTATAAAATTCGACAAATCAAGGTTTGCTTCTTGAAAATCGTGAACAATGCACTAAATGATAAAATTGAGATTATTCCTCAGCAGCCCTTTCTTACTCAACAAAAAAATCAGTGTAACCTGTTTGCTTCTTGTAAATATCAATGTGTTTCTCCAGTTGTATACGATATATAGTTTTAGTTAAGACAGAGTATTTTTCAGTCATTTAGCCAGAAAAATATCAACTAGATCTTCCATAACACTGAAAAAAAGAATAAATTATTTGGCCATATTGCTCAGCTCTACTTGCTGTAAACACAAATATGCAGAAATGCGACTTTAAAGAGTTGCACTTTTTTTTTCTCTAATCATTTGATGTGAGAGGGAACGCTCTCAACCAGTTCAGTAATATTTTGGTGAGTACCCCTGAGTGTAAACACAAAGAAACTCCAACTTTCAAAACACATCAGGTCCAATGTCCTGGGGTTTATCTTCACTGTGCAGTCAGCAGTCACACTTCCATGAAGATCTCGTGTCATCATGTGACGTTTCTACACTGTTTTAAAAAAAGAGGAAATAAGTAAATCTGCTCAGCACCCGTGAGACTGCTGTCATATGACCAAACTTTTCTATTCATACAGACATTTACATGCTCTAAAACCAGCCCTGTCTGATCTATGGCAGACAGTGCCCTAAGGCATTCAGTCAATGGAGTGAAGTTGCAAAGTTCGTCTTTAACAGAGACTAGATAATGTCCCAATTACTACGCATTTACCAAATAAACCTGTCAGTTCTCAGCTTTGACATCTGCTGCTTCTCTTGCACCATTTAAATGACCTCAAAGCTTTTCAGTGTCAGAATGACTTTATTCATTCAGGTTTTTATGAACAAGCCGTAACTACATGTTGGGTATAAAACTATTCAACAGAACATTCACCCATACAACACAGGCCTACTATTTGTGTAACTCAATAGGTGAGACAGATAGAGGGACTCAACAGGTCAGTTTATCAAAAATCACTTTAACTCAACTACAGTCAAAGTATGACAAGGTACAGAAAAACAGCTTAACTCTCAACTTCCCTATCTAGATCCCCTTAAGAAGAAAGCATCAATACTGTTATGGAAAGCTTGTGAAAACAACAAAAAAAAAAACATTTTCTTTCCCCATGTAGGCTACTACTTTACATTCATGCTTTTATACCCTCTGCCGGTCAGTTGAGATTATAAAGATTGCTAAATTAGAATAGTTTTATTAAATAAATTAATTTTTTTCTGTAAACTGAGTTACTTGAGACAAATAAAGCCCTATCAAAAACAAAAGAACAAACTCAATTCTTAAAACACATCAATCAGCTAACATTAACTGATCTAAAATGCATGCCTTTCCCTTCAGGGTTCTTAAAACAGATTTTTTTTCACCAGACTCGTGGCTTTATCCAGAGAAGAGGAAAGTTCAAGCACAATCTCCATCACACACTTGCCTATGTTTTGACCAGATAAAACAGAATAATCATTCAACTTTTGCATGGGTAATACAGAAGGAACTATAAAATATGACATTTTTGACAACACTGGCTGTGAACTATAGATATAGATATCTGGAGGTCAAAGCAGGTGATCCAAACATGCACTTTATCACATCCATAGGGTCACAAAGCTGAATTATGGGCCTTAATTCTCTCCTACTAATTGGAATAACAGCCAAATTATAATAAAAATACCTTAATGTTTGATGTGGCCTCATTGGAAGGAATTTTCACTCAGGGTTAGAGGGGTTGTGTAAACCTAACCTGTTCAATAGAAAAATAAACATTAAACACTCTGAGACCAAAAAAAGTCCACACCTGGTTTTAACTAAGCAAATATTTCTGATCCGTCCATTGGGTATTTACTGAAGTGATTAATATGTTTCAGCTGCAACAAGTTCTTCAACACTAAGAGCAGTGAGTGGCTTCTTGTTTCTTACACAACCATCAGTTTCCTACAGAGCATGAAGATTGATCTGGGCCACCGTGACATGAGGCGCACATGCTAACACACAATAATATGCACAGTAACATTAAGTGTCCAAAAAATTAGGTTAGCTGACTACCTGACTAACTGAGGTTGGATGAGTCCAGACTGACCCTGTTCCAGAATGAAGGGTGCATCAGGGTGAGAAGAGGGGTGGATGAAGTGATTACCCATCATGCCTAGAGTCGACAGTACAAGCCTGTGGGGGCAGTGTTATGATCTGGGGTTGAGTCAGTTGGTCAGGTTTCGGTTCAGTAACATTATGTGTCCAAAAATGACACAAATAAATGTTATGACAGTACATAAGCTAATCAAAACAATACCATGGTGTATGTGTTCCATACCCAAAACTCAATCAATCAATCATTCAATCAAATTTTATTTATGTAGTGCCAAATCATAACAAAAGTTATCTCATGACACTTTACATATAGAGCCGGTCGAAACCAGACTCTCAAGTCAATTTACAGAAACCCAACGGAATCCTCCAGGAGCAAACACTTGTGACTGGTGACAGTGGAAGGAAAAACGACCTTTTAACAGGCAGAAACCTCAAGCAGACCCTGACTCCTGGAGGATGGCCGTCTGCCTTGACAAGTTGGGGTTAAAGAGAGAGGGTAAAGGAAGAGAAAAACATTGAGACAGACAGACTGGGGGAGAGGGGGAGAAGAGGGGGGAGTAGGAAAAGACACATGAATGCAATTGATGCTCAGCAAATTGCCTTTAGCATCAAAAACTAAGGGCAGTCCAAGGAAACACTAAAGCATGGTATTTATTTTTGGCCAGGGTGTATACTACCACCTAATAACCATGTACCCACTTAATCACAATGTTTCTCTGATATACACAGAGAAAGATCTTCTTTCTGTGCATATTTACCCACACAGAGGTAACATTAGGTGACATGATAAATTTGCAAGAGGGACAAATACGTAAGGGATAAAAATGAAAATGATCTGTGGATGATACAGCTTGTTTTTTTGTTGATGGTGACTATAACACATTTAAGGATCGTTGAGATACCTTAATGTTGAAAAGCTGCAAATGATGACAATTTTGTAAAATGTTGAACATTTGAAAAGACAAAGGCTTTGTTCTTCTATTAGTTCTGTCAAATTGGATCCTTCACAGCCGGTGGAATCCCTTTTTGTATATCAAAAATGTCCTACTCTGATTACTAAATTCAATCTCTAATGAAAATGACTCATTTTGGTTTACTATTGTCCAAGTAACTGCAGCTACTGAAAGGTTGTTACAATGACTTCGAATACGCCTGCAGAGCATCAGGTCATAAACTAGGGTCAAAATACTGGTGATCATAAAAAAAAAAAAAAAAAAACCTTGAGTAACGTTAACACCTGCTTAAAGACTAAATATGTCTTTACAAAATGGCTCACGGACTAACCTGAATAAACTGGGCTAAATTGAATGAAAGCTGACCTATAACCTGAAAACACCAGGACTCCAGAAGCAGGACCAGTACAATTCTGCATGAATAAAACCTAATTTATGCGAGCAGGTCAGCTGATCTGAGCACACAATGCCAGGCCTGTCCCCTACAGGGTACGACGCTTGTGAGGGATAAATTTCACACATTCTCTCTTTTGTTATTTCACATTTTTGTCCTACTGCAGAGGGTAAGGTTGAACCGCAAAAGGATCAAGTTTTCTGCCTCGTCCAGGTCTGGTGGTGTGCCATATGTAAAACTTGGATATATCATATGAATCTCAATAATATTCTACCACAACACAAACAGATCTGGTTTCTACTAATGGGTAAATCTCTTAGTGGGGCTTGTAATGTCAGAAAGGCACACTAACAGGCTCATCAGCTGTTGAACGACTCTGTACCAGCTGTGCGTCTTTTGTGAGTGGGAACACCAGTCCCTGGGAAACAATAGCCTCCACAGAAAAGATGAGTCCCAGGAGAGGAGGGACGAGGTCTGGCAGCGGCTTTGTTTGCATGACACAGGACGGCACACTTTGCCTTCAGGCGGGTTAACAACAACAATATCATGACATATCATTCGCATCCTCTGGTAATAATCATATCAAGTTCCTCCAACCTACTTAACGGTGTCTTCTAGTCTTTGTTAAAGAGGCTACAGAATTTCAGAGAACTTTGAGATGGTGGATGTTTCATCAACAGAAAGGAGGTCATCAAATGATGCTGTCACCTTCTTTAGAAAACCTAAAAATGCTAGTGTGTACCTGATGCTCTTCAGTTTTAATAAACTGTCATGAATTAATAATACTAGATTTGAGAAAGACAACTGTGTCAAAATACAGACACAGATTAACTTTATTGATTCCAAGATGGACATGTACAGATTTTCTTTATAATTTTCTTTTTCTTTTTTTTGTTTTTTTTTTTTTCCAATATCTGATTTTTAATTAAAATACAATGCATTGTTTTAGGGCTGCACCTGTGAAATGAAAAAAATGGGTAATTATAAGTAAGTAATCATATATTAAAAATCTGTGTTGTAGATTTCTTATAATGATGTATAGGCCTAATTGTTGATTAACCAGCAGCAGAGAAATTAGAATGAGTCCTACTATTAACACTCCAGTATCCCGCCCATAGGCCCTTCCTAATCACCAAATGTGCATAATCTGTGCAGTATCATAGTAATGTCACAATGTTTTTCTTGCAGTTTGTTTTAAATGGTTTTTTTATTTATTTATTTTACATTTTTACAGTCTTGCGCCATAAACAAAAATACTAAATACTCAATAACTCTTATTTTTATTATTATTATTATTATTATTATTTATTTATTTATTTATTTATTTATTTTTTTACAATTTAAATGCCATGTTTGTAATGCAAACAAGCCTTATGGTTTGACACAATTTTATTTTTCCAATATACACATAAAAATTGGACTTTTTTTTTTTTTTTTTTTTTACAGTCAGGCATATGTCAAAGATTAACAGTAATATATGCTTTATTATTTTTTTGTGCTAGGTCAAATGTTAAACGCTAAAATGTGTCAATAGGCATTTTTTACTCACTTTGGAGAAGGATCCTAGTGTCATTTAAAATGTGCTGATTTTAGTGGCTGGGTCAGAATTTTAAATAAAATGCTAAAATTAACAACTTTTAAATTCTGACCTAATACAAACTGTGAAAAATGATATGACCCTTTATAACATGAAGTGCAAAGTGTGCATAATATGCTCTCCTGGATATAAGGTTAACAGATGCCACTTTAAAAATGAACTTAAAAACACACTAATAACAAACTAGTTATGATTAACTAATGACTGCCTTTTGGTACTTTTACTTTTGGTTCTTTTAGTCTGATGTTAATACTTTGCATTGGCAGGTAATCAGTGCTTCCTCCAATACTGTTTATAGGGTATATAAATGGACTTGTTACTGAAGTAAGTAATGTGACCCGTAAACTGAGCTGTGTGGAAGAGAACTAGGGCCCCTGGGAAAAAAATAAAAATTAAGGTCCAATATATTTTTTATTATTATTCTGAGAAAAAAAGTCAGAATTCTGAGTTTAAAGTCAGAATTCTGAGAAAAAAAGACAGAGTTCTGAGGAAAAAAATCATAATTATGACTTAAATCTCAGAATTCTGACTTGTTTCTCAGAATAATAATTTAAAAAAAATATTGGACCTTAATTTTTTATTTATTTTTTTTCCCTAAAACTAATAAACTAATTATGATTCACTAATGACTTTTGGTACTTTTACTTTTGGTTCTTTTAGTCTGACGTTAATACTCTGCATTGGCAGATAATCAGTGCTTCCTCCAATACTGTTTATAGGGTATATGAATGAACTTCGTTATTAAAGTAAGTAAAGTGACCCTTAAATTGAGCAGTACGGAAGAGGATTAGGGCCACTGGAAAAAAAAAAAAATTACAGTCCAACATATATTTATTATTATTATTCTGAGGAAAAAAGTCAGAATTCTGAGATTAAAGTCAGAATTCGGAGAAAAAATTCAGAATTCTAACTTAAATCTCAGAATTCTGACTTTTTTCTCAAAATAATAATAAAAAAATATATATTGGACCTTAATTTTTTGGTTATTTTTTTATATTTAAATTTATTTATTTATTTATTTTGTTATTAAAGTAAGTAATGTGACACCTTAAATTAAGTAATATGAAAGAGAATTAGGGCCACTGGGAAAAAAATAAATAAATTAATTAAGGTCCAATATGTATTCTTTTAATTATTATTCTGAGAAAAAAGTCAGAATTCTGAGAAAAAATTCAGAATTCTGACTTAAATCTCAGAATTCTGCCTTTTTTGTCAGAATAATAATTAAAAGAATACATATATCGGCCCTTAATTTTTTAAAATTTATTTATTTATTTATTTAATTCTGAGATTAAAGTCAGAATTCGGAGAAAAAATTCAGAATTCTAACTTAAATCTCAGAATTCTGACTTTTTTCTCAAAATAATAATAAAAAATATATATTGGACCTTAATTTTTTGTTTATTTTTTTATATTTAAATTAATTTCTTTTGTTATTAAAGTAAGTAATGTTACACCTTAAATTAAGTAATACAAAAGAGAATTAGGGCCACTGGAAAAAAAAAAAAAAATTAAGGTCCGATATGTATTCTTTTAATTATTATTCAGAGAAAAAAGGCAGAATTCTGAGAAAAAATTCAGAATTCTAACTTAAATCTCAGAATTCTGACTTTTTTGTCAGAATAATGATTAAAAGAATACATATATCTGCCCTTAATTTTTATTTATTTATTCATTTACTTATTTATTTGTTATTAACGTAAGTAATGTGACTCTTAAATTGAGCAGTATGAAAGGGGATCAGGGCCACTGGAAAAAAAAAAAAAAAATTAAGGTCCGATATGTATTCTTTTAATTATTATTCTGAGAAAAAAGTCAGAATTCTGAGTTTAAAGTCAGAACTCTGAGAAAAAAGGCAGACTTCTGAGATTAACGTCAGAATTCTGAGAAAAAAAAGTCAGAATTTTGAGAATAAAAAGTCAGAATTTTTTTACTTAAATCTCAAAATTCTGACTTTAATCTCAGAAATCTGACTTTTTTTCCCCCTCAGAATTCTGGCTTTAAAATCAGAATTCTGACTTTTTTTCTCTGAATAATGAGTAAAAAAATATTGGACCTTATTTTTTTTTTTTTCTAGTGGCCCTAATCCTCTTCCATAGTGCAGGGTATCAGGTCTGGTTGAAGTTCTGGTTCTGTTCGGACCCGTCCAACCACTACCACCGGCTGTTTGCTAACACTCACCGTAGCGTTGGAGCAGTTCAACAGGCAGAGCACCAGCAGGACAAACCACCTCCTCTTGTAAACTTTAAACACCAGCAGTTTCTTCAACTCCCCGCTGACTTGTGTCGGAACATCACAGGGTTCTTCAGCCTGAGCCGGAGGAGGAGGGTAGGGGACTTGTCCGCCATTCTCCATTAGTGAACCTGACGTTGATAAGTTGCCCAGCTAGCTTTAGCCGTGTGTGTCCACAGCATAACAGCTACATCCAAAACACTGCGAAGTTTATGTTCATTCACAAAGAAGACAAAAGCTCCAACAACTGGACCGTGTCTTTAAAGTACCAACGCTACATCCATTGTGTCGACTTCGAATGGATTAGAAATTAATTTATTCTTACATAGAGGTAGAAAAAATAACTTTCAAGCCGGGGAAAGTCGGCAAAACATCGGTGCGTGACTCATATAAACCGGGAGTGTCATTGTACTGTACAAAGATCATCTACTGTGAAGAGGAGTCACTCGGGTCGTAGAATGGTGGGCTGATGTACAACTTATATTGAAACATTAAAGCTAGGTGTGTCTCATTTAAGCCTTTACAGGACACTCATAGAAATACTCTGAAATTGTTAAATATTTGTGAAAAATACAAATCCAGTACGTCTGTATTTTTATTTTAGTTTTAATTATTATTATTATTATTTTTTTTGATAAAAGCAGAAATGAGCATTGAAACGATGGTTCTGTATGTACAAAATATCTAATAATGATAATAATAATAATAATAATAATAATAATACAGGGTGGGGAAGCAAAATTTACAATATTTTGAGGCAGGGATTGAAAGACAGTGTATGACCAATTAGTTTATTGAAAGTCATGAGAATTTATTTGCCACAAGAAAACTGACATAATAGAAAATGTTTTTATTCTATGTGTCCTCCTTCTTTCTCAATAACTGCCTTCACACGCTTCCTGAAACTTGCGCAAGTGTTCCTCAAATATTCGGGTGACAACTTCTCCCATTCTTCTTTAATAGTATCTTCCAGACTTTCTCGTAATAGTTTTGCTCATAGTCATTCTCTTCTTTCCATTATAAACAGTCTTTATGGACACTCCAACTATTTTTGAAATCTCCTTCGGTGTGACGAGTGCATTCAGCAAATCACACACTCTTTGACGTTTGCTTTCCTGATTACTCATATGGGCAAAAGTTTGTGAAAAGGTATGGATAATAGTGTTAGGTATGATTATGACATCAATATATGTTTGGTTTCAAAACAATTGACGTAGTGCCTGCTGAGAAAAAACAACTAAATGTTCATTGTAAATTTTGCTTCCCCACCCTGTAATAATAACATTGGGTTACAAAAAAATGTTTTTGCAAGTTGTCTAGGTTTTTTCAACTGAATTAGGACCATTTTGCACCGCTAAATCCAAAAATGACATCTGTTTTTCTCAATCAGGTCAGGTTTTTTTTTTTTTGCTAATTTGATTTTGAAAAATTTGATCTTCTCACAAAATTGATTACATTTTTGTGACTTTATCAGTTGATTTTTTATATAGTTCTCACCCAAAATAGGTTTTAAGAGAAAAAAAATCATTTTCTAACAGGATGTATTTATTATTTATTATGTATTCACCGCAGATGTAGCAGAATACGTCAGGCTTATTTTTGCAAGATCTTCTAGTCAAAGCCATTTCATTCACCTGTAATATTAAAAACAACATTAATCATAAATTGGCAAAAGTAAAATCTTCAGAACTCGTTTATTGCAAGAAATATGAAAGAATTTTGTATCATATGATGTGAAAATGCCCATAAATGTAAGGAAAAATATTAAAAAGCCAATATGTAGCATAGTTCAGAAAGTTGACCTGATTGAGCAAAATTAATGTGATTTTTGGATTCAGCACACCAAAATGATCCTTAATCAGCTCAAAAAACTTAAACAATAAATTTGTTGTTGACCAGTGTAATAATAATAGCTTTATTTATATAGCACCTTTTAAAAACACAGTTTACAAAGTGCTTTCGACAGACAAAGCAGAGGGCACAACAGCAGGATACAAGATGCAAGTAAAAACACTAAAACAGAAGCAACACAATAAGAGAGATGTGTACAACAAATGCAAAAACATGACACTTTGAATAAATTAAGTGAATCGGAGTAAAGAGGGCAGGGATAACGTAACATGATGCTGTCAAATCAATGTAAAAATGAAGGAGTGGGATGAAACAACATCATCTATGAGAATGTAAATTAATAATCAAACAGGATAAAATTCAAATTAAAAATAAATAAATTAAAAATGAAAAGGGACAAACATCACATAAAAGCAAGTCTATAAAAATGTGTTTTAAGAAGTGATTTCTTGGCTCAGTAAAAAACATTTGGAGAGAAATACTCTGAAATTCAAAATTTCAATTTAGTGTATCATTGGAGGACCTAACAAGACTTTATTACTCAGATATTTGTATTGTTATGGAGAAAATCAAGGTCAGTGAAGTTACCATATTTATTTCCTTACCTGGAAGTGGCAAAGAAAAAAAAAACAAGACATAAATATAAAAAATACAAGAAAAACATACGTAAAGTGAAAGGAACATGTATTTTAGGATATTAAAACATCACTTTTAGAGCATTACAAAAACATAAGTGCTGATCCAGACCCCTGTCCACATCCACATTCTCCCTTTGAACATCATTCCTTACATTAGTACCATTACTTCATGGTACCTAACAAATCACTGTACATGCAGAGGTGGACCTTACAGACCCTGTAGACCACATTGTACCTGAGATTGTTTACTCACTGTCCTCACTGGAACTGTTGCTTTCACTGTCTTGTAATGTATTCGGAAATTACCAAAAATAGTCACTTGTCTGATAAAGGGTTAAGTTCAGGGGCCATATACTGTAATGTGATCTCAAGTGGACCACACCAGCAAAATAATAATACATTAATAACCTCTAAATAATGTCAATTTCAAACTTTTCTCTATGTTTTAGAGGGACAAAAGTAAGATTATATCATGAAAATGTTTATATCTGCAAACTACTCTTTACAAAATGTGAATGACATGATCAACCTGGCATTCCTTAAGAAAAATAAGAGCAATTTGAAAAAAATATTATGTCTCAGCTTATCATTGACACGTGCATTACAACCTACACGTCGCAGTGGATCTACAGAGGCACAAAACCTTTAGTAAGAGACCTAATACTTCTCTTAACAACATTTAACCCATAAAGACCCAAACATCCACCATCAAACATAACAATGTATTTAAATAAAATGTTTAATACCCGTTGATCCATTAATCCTATCAATACATGTAAATAATTGGTGTAAAATGCAGTTTATCATCTTTCCATGGTCATCAGATATGACCCATTTGGACATTCAGAGGTTCTGTAGTGAACGTGGAAATGCTGTCATCTTCTGTAACACTGATTCACCAGTAAAAGCCATGTAGTTTTATAAATGACAGTGGATAGAGACACTAGTTTTATGTTCAGTTATTCATATCTTTGCTGAAAACTCCTGTTTTGGTCAGTTTTCTTTGTTTCTGATATAATAACCCTCATCTTTAATCTGAGCTTTTATGAACATCTACTGTACATGATCAGTGAATTAAACAGGAGAAAATACCTGATTTTCACCAAAAAAAGCAAAATATAGAGGATAATACAAGATTAAATGATGCTAAATTGCTTAAGAAAGGTTAAATAGAGAGAAAAAAATCATTTGGGGACTGCCATAAAAGTATCAAAAGTTTGGAGTTGTCATTATTAATAGGTTATTATGATAGTCGTTTACTGCTTGGGTCTAGCTGAGATCAAATTGGGCTGTATGCCGCCCCTGAACCTGAACTGTTAATATCTCAAAGTAATCTTTGCATTTCACAAATTCAGCCCACTGGTCTGGTTGGACCCTTTTGCGGGCTGGTTTTGGCATAAGATAGCAATAGGAAGTACACATATACTAGCATATAAATACAGATTAGTTACAGTAAAACAATTTGCACAAAATTAAATGATCACTTAAATGTGTTTTTAATGTTTATATATATTTTTTTATTTTTGAAAAACAATAGAAAACATCCAAGGTCAGATTTTGTGTGGAATCATCATGATTATACGGATTTACTCTGCTTACAACTGTAGAACAATATACAGGTAGACAGTAGACCAGGGGTGTTCAACCCTGGTCCTTTAGAGCTACTATCCTGCATGTTTTAGATGTATCCCTCCTCCAACACACCTGATTCAAATGATAAGCCTATTATCAAGCTCTGCAGAAGCCTGACAATGAGCGTCAGGTGTGTTGGGAGAGGGATACATCTAAAATATGCAGGATAGTAGCTCTCAAGGACCAGGGTTGGACACCCCCTGCATTAGACATTATTTATCCAACAAAGGAAATTGTTATGTTACAGCAGCATAATCAGTAATAAAGAATAACAACAAAGTTAAAAGCAGGGTATCAGATATGTAGCAATAGCATTAAATAAGAGGAAACGTGAGCAATAGGAACAGATGTGAAACAATGTGTATTATGAGCTGTATAGATCAGGGGTGTCCAAGTCCAGTGCTCGAGGGACCGGACTTAGAGACTTCTCCACCGTGTTTTAGATCAGGGGTGTCCAATCCTGGTCCTCGAGGGCCGGTATCCTGCATGTTTAGATGCATCACTCCTCCAGCACACCTGATGGTCATTATCAGGCTTCTGCAGAATTTGAAGATAGGCTTATCATTTGAATCAGGTGTCTTGGAAGAGGGATACATCTAAAACATGCAGGATACCGACCCTCGAGGACCAGAATTGGACACCCCTGTTTTAGACATTTCCCTCTTCCAGCACACCTGGTTCAACTAATGATCAGCTCATCATTAAGCTCTGCAGAAGTCTGATAACGATGTAAAGGCTTCCAGGTGGGTTGGAGGAGGGAAATATCTAAAACATGTAGGATAGCGGCCCTAGAGGACTGGATTTGGACACCCTTGGCCTAGATTATAACAACAGTGTGTCAGAGTTGAGCTGTCAGACAACATTGACATGAAAGGTAAGACAGATTTCCTAAAATGTTCCTCATGACAGCAGAGTTCAATGAGTCTGTTGGATAAATGAGTCCTGCTGTCTTTAGTGAGCCATGGAGGAGCTGGGATGGATTGTTTAGTCACCTCCTGCTCCTCAATGACTCAGACGTCTTTAGGTTTTGGCTAATGACAATCCTGACCTTGCGAATGAGTTTATTGATTTTACTGGCATCCCTGGCACTGATGCAGCTTCCCCTGCAGTAAAGTAGAGGGCACTCCTATTATATTAAATCCATTATTTAAAGCGACTATACACACAGAATAATTAGCCTGCAATTGATCTGGTGTCACATGCTCCTTTTTGAACCTCTGTATTAGAGTATAATGTCTCATCTACAGTTTTACTGCCTGTCACTGAGTACACTGGTCTACAATTTTTTAGAAATGATTTGCTTCAGAGATTAAATGTGCTAAATGTTACGTATTTTAATAAGATTAATTGGAAAATAAATGACAAAAGTGCCGGTTTGCTGATGTTTTCAAGGTATATGATTAAGTGTTACTACACATATATACTGGTTTATGTACATTTATATAATAGTTTTATAAATCTTCCACTAAATAGAACCTGTAAAGTGAATGTATTCTAATGTGCAGACAGTGTTTTGAAGTAGATCTTGTAGCTCTGAGACAAATATTCCTTTTGAGTCAAACCCATTCTCTCGTTAATTCTTGAATTTCACATTTTGACCCAAGGCTGTATCTTGGAAAGTTCAGCCAACCAGCATTTTTTACTTGATTTTTCTTTATCAGTGACTCTCATGTGGTAAAATTTCATTACTTGTATTCTGGAAGCATTTTCCTTGTAGACCAGTGGTATATAAAGAGCATAGATTACCTTTGAAATTTAAATAATTTTATTTGATTACTTTTTGATGAATTTTCTAACCAATATACAAAACCTAGATTCAAGTCTCTGGGAAAATATTGTTAAATTCTGAGCGCTTTCTTGCCTTTGCATGGTTTGCTGTTACATTCTATATATGAGCTTTTCAGCAAAAAGAATATATCTGAGTATAACGTCTTGATGATTACCAAAGCTGTGTAACAGCTATTTAATAACATATTTTTCTGTAATTCATTACAATTGCATTTATCTGGTAATTCAGTCATTTAACTCCTAGTCATTTAACTACTTCCTCCCAAATACTTAATGTAAAATAAACCTACGCTTGGCCGCAACACTTTGCATAACTGGCAAAATCTTGGCATAATAATAATAATAATAATAATAATAATAATAATAATAATAATAATGATAATATTTATGAAGAGTGTCGTGCTGGTGTTTCCATTATTGAAACTGTCAGAGGAGAGAGAGTGGGAGCTCTTCACTTCTTCAGCTTCTCTGAGCAGAACATGACAACACACTCCTCCCTCTCTTTTAACCCTTTAAGACATTTGTCTCATGTAGATGTACATTTATAACATTTAAAGTTTTGAAATAAAGTTAGTTTCAGTCAAAAATCTCACATTCCATACATACATCCATGGTTTATGCTTCTACTACTGTGAGCAGACATTTGTGAAGAAGGAACTGCAGAAATGTAATACTAATTGACTTTCCCTGCGAATTACTTTTTCTGTTCTCTTCTTAGTTTTGATACTTTATTCGTATTGCAGCCTACTTTTTAGTATCGTATGCCATTTGTTTTTGCTTTCCTGACAAGGTTTCTTTCGCAAAACAGGTTTCCAGCCTCAGAGGGACTTACCTGGTTAAATGTAGGTTGCATAATAATTACTGCCAGAATTTATACTTTCGGTGTAATAAATCATTTATTCACAAGCAAGGCTCGGTTACATGTAACCCAGGGGATACTTCTACATTTGCTAGAGGTTACTTGAAAAGGAGATATGATAAAAAAAAAAAAAAAAAAAAAAAGAATGTTCACAAATATTTTAAAGAAGGAAAAAGAGTGGATGTGTCAGTTTAAACCCTTTAATTCAGAGTACGTTGAAATTAGTTGATATAGTCTTCGAAATGTACTGTATAGTCTCAATGTTCCATATAGCAAAGAGTAACAGATAAAAGCATAGTGTTTAAATGATTCATGGGTTGAAATAACATTAATTAATGTATGAATAAACAGCTGAAATAGTAGGCTAATGATACCATAATGATACTAGTTAATTCATATGTAAAATACTGTAACAACATGCACTTTTGCATAATTATTTAGTTTATTATTATTACCTTGTTATTATTTAGTTCATAGTCCACGTGAGCAGGATTTCATCAGTACGGAGGCAGTTGAACTTTGACTTTACAATGTTCTTATCACCCAGTATCTCACTATTCTTTTCAGTTTAAAGGATACTTTTTGGACTGGAGTGAAAATTGAAGAACCCATACTATAACCTGTGACTTGAAATTGGTAAATGAAATATGTGACAAAAAAAAAAACAGCATAAATTCCATATATGACAAGTCATATCGAAACAACAAAAACACACCTGATCTAAAACTCTACTTGTTTTATTTATCTTTAATAAATAAAATAAGTGCTATTTGAGTTCTTTTTAAATAAAAGGACAACAATACTGTGACAGGGCTTTTTTGTGTTATGATACTTTTTTTGTCTTAAAACACAGGTGTCAAACATGCGGCCCGAGGGCCAAATCCGGCCCGCCAAAGGGTCCAGTCCAACCCTTGGGATGAATTTGTGAAATGCAAAAATTACACTAAGATATTAACAATCTTTTAGTTCAGGTTCCACATTCAGACCAATTCAATCTAAAGTGGGCAGGATTCAGTAAAATATGATCATAATAACATATAAATAATGACAACTCCAAATTTTTCTCTTTGCAAATGTAAATATTTTCATGTATTTACACTAAAACAAAATATAATTTTGCAAAAATGTGAATAACCTGAACAAATATGAACAACCTGAGATGTCTTAAGAGAGATAAGTACAATTTTAACAAGATTCTGCCTGTTACTAAATGTTTTGTGTATTTGTAGATCCACTGTGATCTATAAATTATAATGTACATGTGTAAATGATAAACATAATATTGATAAAAAATGATAAAAATGATAAGCATAATATTGTTAAAATGACTCTTATTTTTTCAGTTTGTTCATGTTATTCACATCTTTTGAAAAGATAGTTTGTAGATGTAAACTTTTTCATAATGTAAATCTACTTTTTTCGCTCGAAAACATAGAGAAAAGTTTGGAGTTGACATTATTCATTTATTATTATGTTATTATTTTACTGGTTCGGCCCACTTCAGATCAAATTTAGCTGAATGTGGCCCCTGAACTAAAATGAGTTTGACACCCCTGTCTTAAAACATGATGCAAACAGCAGAATATTTCGCCAATCTACAGATAAATATTAAAAACAATTCTTAATTTAAAACCTTTTTCAAAATCAGCATATACATAGTTAAAATTACAAAAAAAAAAATTAAAAAAATCAGAAATTTAAAATATACATAGTCTAATACACATAATACACACTGATTGTTAAGGTCAATCATCACAATGTCAAATAAACATTTTATTGCGATATGATATTAAATTGTATCCCGTACCTGTGACATCCCTGTTCTTATAGTTTAATTGCTCGACCCCACTTGAACTTGTCTGATAACAGATAAGGTTTGGGACCAGTGTTATAAGATCTTTATTTGGATTATTACGCTGCCGTACAGTTTAAAGCTGTGTTTCATTTGCAGCTCAGTATGTTGACTTTTGTCCCACTCCCATGTAAAACAGCTGCCATTAACCCTTTCATGCATGGTGGTCACTACAGTGCACAGTTATTTTACAGCTGTTCTATTGTATATTCATGGGTTTTGCTGTTTTAGTTCCATATCAGCCAACACAGTGGACACTTATGCATCATCCCATACACTGACATTCAGACCATTACTGAAACTTTGCTGTTTTTGATCAACCTGATCTGCAGAAACATGTTTGAGTATAAATCAATTGTCATTTGTTCGACAAAATCCTTTTTTTTTTGTTTGCATATTATCTCCATGAGGTGAGTAATAACTAGCATTAGAATATGTTACAATGAGAGAAAACATCAGATTAGCAGCATTAAAAATGTTATTATTTCATTGTTTTTATATCACTTTCTGATATTGGGTTTTAAACAGACATTCCATTTTAAATATTTTAATAAGGTTTTTCCCAGGTTTATCACAGATTTTCCCAGGATTATCTCTGGACCTGCTGCGGTGGTCCTGCCTCTCTCCTGCCTTCATCATCATCACTCACTTATCCTCAACTGCCTCCATGTGTCTCCCCCTACTCCCCCCTTCTCCCCCTCTCCCCAGTCTCTATCTCTATCGCTCTCTCTTTTTCTCTCTCTTTACCCTCTCTCTTTAACCCCAACTGGTCAAGGCAGACGGCCATCCTCCAGGAGTCTGGGTCTGCTCGAGGTTTCTGCTGTTAAAGGGAAGTTTTTCCTCGCCACTGTCACCAGTCACAAGTGTTTGCTCCTGGAGGATTCTGTTGGGTTTCTGTAAATTGGCTTAGAGTCTGGTTTAAACCAACTCTATATATAAAGTGTCATGAGATAACTTTTTTGTTGTGATCTGGCGCTATGTAAATAAAATTTGATCGACTGAGTGATTTGATTGGTTTTCCCCCTGTAAGTCGCTTTGGAATGCATAAACATAAACATGTTTCTTTACTTCAAAAATTAATCACTTAAACATGCCGCACGCAACACAAGCACATACTGATAGCACAGAACTCTTTACCGCTGGTTTTAATTGTTTTAATTTTTATAGTGGATTTATTATTACTATTGTTTCCCCTATTCTTATTTATCTTTAATGTGTTGTGTTTTAGGGAGATGAACAGAATAAGAATTTCTTTGCGTAGTATAACTACTTGTTTTTGCTGTGCATATGACAGTAAAAAAAAACTCTTGAACTCTTGAAAATTAAATGCATGGACATTTTTGTAACTCCATTAAAAAAAAAAAAAAAAACTATCGCATTGTTTTTCATGCCTAAGGAGGAATAAAAACACTCAAAAAAAAAAAAAAAAATCTTGACTAAGGTTCTTATAATTCATACACGAAAGGGTTAATATTATAAATTAATAATGAACGACACACTCAACAGATCAATTTGAGAATTGGTCGCACTCGTTCAACCCCACCCCCTCCTGAACCTCCTCCCCACCTCCTCCTCCATCCACCGCCGACTGGCCGCCTCTGCGCATGCGCGTCGCTTCTTAAAGAGTGCTGTTTCGGCCTGTTCCGCGGCCGCTCGGTTATTTTCGCCTCTTTGTTTTACTGATAGTGGATTTAACTCGGATTCAACCCAATATCCAGCGGACCGTGCTGCTCCCAGACAGGTTAGTTCCTCTAACTACTGTTGCTCCCCGCATGTTTCCGTTGTCGGTGAGTCTACGGCCGGTTTACCGTCCCGGTTTGTCCCCCTCCTCTTCATTTTTTCGCATGTCTCTTTCCGCTTGGTGCTACAGGGCATGCTATACGTGTTGTTTTATGTGTCTATGTGGTGGTGTATGGCGGCGCCGGGCCCTGCAGTTGCACACCGGGGATGGGGGGTTTGAAGGGGGAAAAGTGCGTTTTTAAAGGCAGCTTTGACGCCAGCCGGGATGCACACGGTTAGCCGTAGCGGAGAAGAGCCAGTGGCAGCCGCTCCTCAGCCTGTCTCGTCATGTTTAAATGCTGTTCCTCTGAGCCAAACACCAATTCTTCTTTCCCATTGAGCTGGAATGTTCTTGAACCAAATACCGTGGTCCCCATTAGGCTAACCTCCTCCTCCTCCTCCTCCTGCCGTCCGAAGTTCAGGCAGGTGTGTGCGTGCGTGTGTTTTGGAGGATGTGCATGAGGTTTAGATTAAACCAGGACAAAAAAAGTTGGTGCATTTTCTTTCTTTAAGGGTGGATGTCGCCACTCGCCAGACTGCTGCAGCAAAACCCTGTGTGTGACATTGTAGGGGGGGAAAGGCATGCAGAGAGCAGCCAACAAGTCTGTGCAGTTTTAGGGGAGATCATGGAGCTTTTTTTTTTTTTTTTTTTTTTAAATCATCATTCAATACGAGTAAGTAAAGCTTTATTTATATAGCACTTTTTAAAACAACATGTTGCAAAGTGCTTGACATAAAGGGGAGATGGATCAAATCAAATTTTAAGCCAATTTGCAGAAACCCAACAGAATCCTCCAGGAGCAAACACTTATGACTGGTGACAGTGGCGAGGAAAAACTTCCCTTTGAACAGGCAGAAACCTCAAGCAGACCCAGACTCCTGAAGGATGGCTGTCTGCCTTGACCAGTTGGGGTTAGAGCGAGAAAGTAAAGGAGGAGAAAAGAGAGAGCGACAGAGATGGAGAGAGACTGGGGGAGAGGGAGGTGGAGACACATGCACAGATAACCGAACTAGAACACGTACAGAACAGTATAATAAACACTATTGTAATTATATGGATAAGTGAGTGACGACGATAAAGGTGGAGAGGGGCAGGACCCCAGCAGCAGGTCCAGAGATAAAGGTAGAGAGAGGCCGGACCACAGCAGCAGGTCAAGAGATGATCTTAGGAAAACCGTGACTATAACACATTTGTATGCAAGCCCAAATCTGTTTGATTTAACTGGGAGCCTTCACTTTAAGCACTGCAATTCAGGGAGCATGGTTTAGTTGATTTGCACCTCTAAACCTGGAGATGGCTTTGTTGCATGAGTTATTTATACAGAATTAAACATTGTGTAGGCCGTACATATAAATGGATAGATAGATGTTCTTTATTGTCCCACACGGAGACTTAGTTGCACATGTCTGTTGAGGCAAAACATAATACGAATGAATACAAGTGATCGTTGCTATCAAGTTAGTTGTACTCTGAGCTGCAACAGCAGATGGGACAAAACTTAAGCCAAATCATGTTCTCCATCTTAAAGTCCTGTATCTGTTAACAGATGGTAATGATGTGAAAAGTGGATTCTGTCAAGCACTTCTTAATGGTAACGCTGTAAAAAAAAAGTGTTTGTCTTTTAAGTGGTTTAAGTTTTAGTCTCTGGGAAAAAACAAAACAAAAAAGAATATCTGAATACTTATCAAACTGACTAAATTCTCTGAAATTGCTTCTCTTATAATTCATCTTCTCAATAATGTGTTGGAGTCAAAGGTATTGATGACTCAGAAGTGACTTGAATATTGTTTGAACTGTAGGCAAAGTTTTGTCTTATGTGACTCAGATGTTTTTTCCCCTTAACCG
Source organism: Sphaeramia orbicularis (assembly GCF_902148855.1). Lineage (NCBI taxonomy): Eukaryota > Metazoa > Chordata > Actinopteri > Kurtiformes > Apogonidae > Sphaeramia > Sphaeramia orbicularis. Next base: position 17,018,417 of record NC_043966.1, read on the forward strand.
TACAAATGACAAAATCTGACCTTTTCAATTCGGATTCAGATCATAGAATTGATGCATGTCTGTACTATTGAAATGTTTTTTGCTGGGTGACCTCTGTCTAAATAGTGATATTTGAAGTCAGGATTTCTGTCACTCTAGATTGAAATTTGCCATTCTTCATTAGTTCCCATGTATTGTCGTATAAACTGACTTCAGTTGGCTCTGTATTTACTTTTTTGGGTTTTTTTTTTTTACACATGTGGGTCAGTTCAGGACGTGAACAATTGACAGTGGATACTGATATTGGCTACATTTACAAAAATAACTCCAACTGTTGAAGAAGGAATTCCAATCTGACAAATAAATCCAAATTGAGCTCTTAGACTTGGAGTGTAACTATGGCCCCTTATGTCTAAAAGGAAAAACGTCTGACAAATTTAGCCCAGATATAACTCTCTGGCGTGTTTTGATCACTAAATTATTCCTTAGTGTGATGCATGGAATCAAATCATTTGAGTAGACTTCCTGGGTCTTGTGAGGACAAGAATATAAATAAAATATTCACGTTAAATTCTGCTTTCATTGACACTAAATCTGCCCCAGGCTGCATCGTCATTGGCATGTTAGAAACTCCAGCTGTAGTGAGAGTTGACTGTAAAATCAAAACCTCTGTAACATACCAAACGGGACGCACGATGAAAGCTCTTAACTTAAATGCCACCTCCTAATGAATTAATTTCTGCTGTTTGAAGGTGCAAATATTTGTTTCTTCCTCAAATCTTATAACATGCTGCCACCAATCTGCACCCAACATGTTTAAAACAGCCCCAGTCATGCTGTGATGCTTTTCAAAGACATGAAGAAATAAGAGATGTGACTTTGGCATCATAGCTGCTTCTATAGAGCCTCAGCCAGAAGGCAAAGGATGCACTTTCTATGTGATGTCAGTAAATCTCATGCATTCTTATTTGAAGTGTCACCAGAGCTGTGGCTGTAATCTGAACTTGTTGGGGTTCTGTGAGGAACCCCGTGGCCTTTCTGATGGTTTTCGGCCAGCTGAGCGTCCCTTAAAGATCCACTATGAAAGGACTGGTTGCATAATACCGCACATACCCGCCAAGCATCACCTTCGAGTCAGATTTCTGCTTGCTTTGCAGGGAAACCCCAATTACCCTCAGCTTTTTTGGACCACTAACCCCTGACCTGAAATTGAATAACATCTAATGAGCTTTTCTAACGTTACAGCATGATTTATGTCCATGATGTCTACAAATGCTTAAAAACCATTACCCCATGAAAACGCGCATTTGCACTCAGTTTCAGCGATGTTAAAGATCCCTCTGTGCAGGCTGATAAAGCTGTCAGCCCTACAGGACAGCCAGTAGGATATGGCCTCTTAAGAGCTGGGACTGCTTGGTAATGAAAAAACTCAATAGTGACTTAAGAGGTAGAAGATGCATTTGTCTTTCTCAAACAGGAAATAATCTCCGGCAGTTTCCTAAATTAGCAAACATTCAGTGGTGGAGAATCCCTTGTTTTTTTTTGTTTTTTTTCCTTGCTCTGGTCTGACTTTCGTCCTTGATACAGTCTCTTTGAACATTTTATAAGCACTGAAAAATAAATTGTCTAGAAAAAAAGGACAGTCCAGGGTTCACCCAAGTGTAGATAAGGATACTGTATGTACACTGAATTTATAAATGATGAGTACATTTTGATGAGTTAACTGCATTGTTAAGACCCCACTGAGGTACCATAGCTGGAAAGATATGAAAAATTTGAGTCTTTTTTTTTTTTTTTTAAACAGAGGGGTCCATCATTGCTGGCATGTGGTGACAGGTATGGGTGAAAAGATGAAATAGGATCGTGAAAGTCGAGCGTTGGTGCACATCCCTGAGTCACAAGTCTTATCTGATACAGGGTTAGTGTTACTAAACCAGCAGGAATATACTTGCTCATGTCTGATGGTCCTATGAGGTGAAGACAGTACTGTCAAGTATGACTTTTGCAAGTGTTTCGATTAGTGAACTGAAAGTACTAAAATTGGAGGAGTTAAAGCTCAAAGACCTGAAACCATATGCAGTGAGGGGTAAAACAAAGTGTTATCAACTTCTAATAATTGTAATTTAGATGAGAAACTAAACTTAACACTGAAAACTGGTGGCACTAAAAATCTGTATGAATTCTCACTTACGATGATGAAACTGTTAAGAGTATGAAGACCTACGGTCAGTTATGTGGGGAATTAATTACATGACTTTTTGTTCATTACAGGTTCATATTCACACAGGGCCTGTTAAGAACATGCATATAAATAAAATGGGCATTAGTCCTATTCACTGAATTGTACAAAAATTGCCTGAAATGATAATGGTAATCAAAATGTGTCATTAAATATCAGAAGCTAAGAGTGTGGAAAGTTTTGACACACAATCTTCACTCAGGTGCCATAAACCATATCAGAAGGGAATTAGATGAGGTCAGTGAAAAGTGTCAGTCAAATGGCAATAAAACTATTACCCTTTTTGTTAGTTTAATCCATCTGTTATCTGGAGATGATTCTATTATATGTAATAATGCTGGGAGGACTAATAAATGTGGTAGACTTTAGATTTTACATAATATTTTCAGAGGCACAAAGCACCTCAGATGAACCTCATTTGATCAGGTGAGTCATACTCGCTCTAGAGAAGACTCATGAATAATCCTGCTTTGCAGTTTAACTGATCACATCTGTTTTATGTCAACAGCTCTAATATCTGGTAGTCAACAAGTGATGTGAACTTCAGTGCTTTTGCTTGGCTTTTGTTGACATTAGTGTGACTTTCATCTCAAAATTTTCTTCAAATTTGTAAAACCGGAATGATAGCCTAATTATCACTAATCCATTAGTCTTTCCGCGCTTACGCACCTAAATCACTTTTCTCACAGAGAACAGCATCACAAGCTTACAGGCTATGCTGGGCACTCACCCCTCACTCACCTCCTTACAGTACATTATGATAAGATGACACAATGACATATTCTGAAATGCCATGAAACTGATGTATAAGTATTGTTTTTCACGTCACACACCCTGTATTATAAGATGACAACTGACTTGATTCCTTCCATTTTTTTCTGACCTGGTGGTGGACACGGTTTCATTGCTTGTTGTCTCCATATTTGTTGCTGCTGCGGTTGCGTGGAATTCCCGTTCCCACAATGCACTTGCAACAAAAATTTTGGAAAAGGCCCGAGTGGCTTGTCGGTTTGGTATGTAAACAAATGGACTGCTCATGATGGAGTCATCTTTGAAGTTGTTCACCGTGAGGGAAGTGATTTAGATGCGTTAGCACAAAAAGATTAATGGATTAGTGATAATTAGGCTATCACTCGGGTTTTACAAATTTGAAGAAAATTAATAATGAAAGTCATATGCCTGCTGTAACAACTGCAAAGTAACAGACGTGCAGTGGAAACGCTCTGTGCTTCAGATGGTTGGTGTTTAATTGGATATTTTGTGTGTTTTGATTCTTTGTTCAGAACTTGAACAAGGTTTGCATTAAACATAGATGACATAAACAGACACAGAGCTTGTATTTACCCTCATTTGAGGTTTGTTTTGATGTATTTTAAGACAGCTTGTGTGTTTTGTAGCACGATGGCAGGCAGTCAAATTAATGCAAAGACGACTGCTGATAAGTGCTGTTGGGTTGGAGCTCCTAGTCTAGGTTTATCTCTCAAGGTGTGACTATTTAACAATATAGATAATGCACATTTAGTTCCTGCTGAGATCTCAATGAGCACCTGATGAACTAATCCTCAAATTGACATTTGGAATCTACTTTAGTTGTAGCAGGTATTTTGGCAGAACTTTTTTTCTCTGCAAGCTGATGACACTAAATGTTTTAAAGCCCAAGGCAAGACTCAGTCTGAATGACAGGAAATGGATATACATCTTTCATAATATGGCATTCCTTCCTGGCCCATTGTCATTTTTTCATTTTTAAAACCGTTACTTAATGTGCATTGGTCTTCATCAATGGCCTTCACTTCTAGGAAGTTTGTGATGAACTGCCTTTACGGTCTTGAAAGCAGGCAATTGCCAAAATTGTGGTTCATTTCACTTCCTGTCCCTTGTGCCTGTTTTTTTGCTCTAACCACAGAAAAGGAAGTGCTTCAATATAAAACAGTGTTTCAAGGGGACTTCAGACCTTCAGTGATAGTACAGTGTTGGGTGTTTCCCATTGGCTCAGGATTAGAGCTGTTATGTGTCCAAAGTGATCCAGTGACAACGGGTGAGCATTAATGCAAGGTGTGCATGCACCAGGAGTCATTGAGATCTGATCAGTCAGACCACATTCTGAGGGGCTCAAGGATGCATATGGCCACACTCCCTTTGGCAGAATGGGTCCTCGGCCAGACTGAAGGACTGCATATTCATCAGACCTCTATATAGGTGGACAGATCCATATTAAAGCCAAAGCTATTCTAGAGTGACACTATATACGATAGAGTGACAACACTTTTTACGGTTAATGCAATGATCTTCATGGTCTGGTTATTCTGTTTTTTTTTTGTTTGTTTTTTTTTGTCTTTTTTTCTGACAGTCATGCCATTTGTTATAATTTTGGTTGGTTTTCTGGAGCAGAGCTATATGGGCAAAGTCAGTGAGACTAAGCTAACATCACTAACAAGCTGTGGGGGCTTGGGGCAATGTGTCATCTTCTGAGTCCTCTTGTTTTCCTCTGTGGAAATGGATTATCTGCATACAATCTGGTAGAAATTCACGTACATATTTTAAGCACTTGAAGATTTAATCAGCACTATGGTTAGCAAGAAAACCATTAAAACAAATGTAATTTTTAGAGTTGTTGTATTGATTGATTTATGGTAAGGTCAACTCTTTATTAAGAGGCAAAATATCCTATCTAAAAATCCACCTGTAGTCTTTGAGCTGAGACTAGAAAGAAACAGTCTGTTAAACTTGACACAAAAGCTTGTTCCATGATGCAAGCTGTCAATGAGTGTGTTCATGTATGAACAGAAAAGCACAGAGGACATTGGATCATGCCCAGATCTGAAAGACTGATTTTGCTAGTTACTCTGATGTGCATTAAAATGAATTTGAGATTGGAGAAGGGTTTTGTCGACGTCTGTTTTTTTTTTTTTTTAAGGCTGCACGGTTCGCTGAGGTGTTAATGATGAATCCACAAACAGACAATATACAAAGTCAGCTTCTATTTAGTGGTTTGTCAGCTGTTTGTTAAAACCTGGTCAAGGGTCAGCAGAGGTGTGCGTTTGCACTAACTTCTTCTGAATTCCTGCAGCTGAGCGACACAAGTGACAGCTCTGTTTAGGATCTTAGTCAGTGTAACGAGCCTAGAAAGCCTCTGTGAATGAGCATCAGCGGGCCAAATGAGGAATTAATTACTTACTTTCCTTGTACTCAAGCCTGGCCCGTACAGTAAATGGGTAATAACTGTCATCGCTGGGTCTTTGTGCGACACAGCCCATCTTTGCCTGTGGCCTGCAGCCCATGATTTGTGGTTTGAAACTAGAATAGAGCACTACACTACTGCAAGCTTGTTAACCAACAAACCCATGTAATGGCTCATTGCCACTTCCGTGTTGCAACAACCTTCCTCACCACCGCTGGCAGAATAATTTGAATGTTTTATTTTTACTATGAGAGCGGGAACTTTATTTTTAATACATTTCATTTTAGAAGTGAGTGTACTTTGGGAAAATCAGCTTGAAATGTAAGTCCTCAGCTTAGTTCCATGACAACATGAAGCTACCTTGCTGCTTACTTTTTTTCCATGTTGAAAAACCTAGGAGCACATGAAGAACTTTGTAAACATGTCACTAATAAAGTTGTTCATCTTGGTGTTAAATATGTGTAGGACAAACATGAATGGTATCATTTGTTTGTAATGGTGTGTCTGTTCCAACCAGCTCTCCTTGACATCACTGCACCATCATGGTGGCTCAGTTTTCTGGTTGTCATTGTCAAACACAGGCTATGTTTTGTACAGCTGTCCTTAGTCATCACCCTGCATTTCAATGAACACATTTTATTCAATCTTTAACACACTAGGAATCCTATGCAGGGATGTTTGTGTCACCCTGGGTTAAGGATATTTGGGTTTTTATCTTTTAGGAAAAGTTCACACAGCAGTTTTTATTTGCAAATCGGCGTCAACATTTTGAACATTTTGAATGTGGATCCCAATGAAGATTTGCTAGTTTCTCCAGTGGACAGATGATTAGTTGAGTCATAGATTTGTTGTTTGATCTCAGAATTAAGTTTTTCTAATGTACTTCAGTTTGGTTCAAATCAGAATGCCAGATACTCAGCCATTTTACATTCATAAAACTAAAGATGTTAATGCTGTTTTTCTATGCTTTTTTTTTTTAATGCATTCATATCAACTGAGCATTTTTTAAGCCATGAACTATCGTAAACCATTGTGTTTTCCATACATTTCATCCTTTTCCCCTGCTTTTGCCACCCCTCACAACTGCCTATGCTGTATGTGGTGGTGGTGTTCAGTACCTCCCCCTCCTCCTAGGGTTTCTGGTGTCATCCTGCAGGTCAGTAGGTCAAGAGGTTCAGAAGAGGCCACTTTGACTTGAAGAGGTTTCTCTTACTCGGTGCACTACCACAGAAGTTACCAAAAAAAACACTTTATACCTACTCGAAACCAGTGGTGGAGAATTCCAGCTCCATAAAGAAAAGTCCTGCCATGTATTTATTCAAACCATTCACTGACCCAGCCTATCTTAATGAGCAGAACTCTTCATTTAGGTAGATGGGATAATTAGTGGAATCACCAGTGTTAAATGAACAGGTAGAACCAATACATGGTAGGACTTTTACTTTATGGAGCTGGGATTCCTTGCCACTGCTTGAAACAATGCAATATTGCTGCATATCAACTATGATCTTGGAAGTATTTGTATGACTAGATTTGAAATATTTGTTTATGGCTTACTGCAAGCACCTTCTTTCTTTTTCTTTTGAAGCGGGGTAAAAATATAGCACATTATAGTTGCAAATGACAGATGAATTTCTTTGTCCTGTGTAACATGTTTAAAAAACAAAACAAACTATCCTAATTTTCCAGAGTTATGGTAACATCCTCAGTCTCTTCCCACATTAGTTGTAGAGTAAATATGACAGATATTTGGTATTTCAGCTTTAAAAGTGTCTCAAACTGTACATCAGTTGTCAGAATGGATGCTGAATATTTGTCTGACCAAATTTAAAAATGGTCCTACTTTTTGTTGCTCTAGGGCACAAGAGATGTGGTTATGCCCTAAATAAAACATCTTAAACACCATGAATAGTGATCACCATTAGTAAGCAAAATGGGTTATCTGTTCTGGAATATACCCCTACAGTAGTTTTTATTTCACAGCCATATAGGGTGAAACACTTTCTTTACTAAAGAAAAGAAATTTTGTAACTTGAATTGGATGAAATTGTGAAAACCCAGTTGTTTGGGACTTGAAAGTCAGCAGTTTTAATAGGAGTGCCCACTGGCTTTGAAAGCAGGAAACAAAGGTGAGCGCCTCGAGTCTACATGACCTGCTATTGTTGTGGCTTAAACCAATGAAGCTGCTAAGTTGCAAGTTGGATGTGGCTGTGGTTTTACCGGGTGTAGCTAAGGATATTGGACCAGAGTGGTGTTGAAAGAAAAATGCATGCTGAGCAAACCATCCTTGGGTAAATAAGGGTGTAAATACACCACTGAGGCTTTGTTGAAGTGGCAGGTATTGGACTGCAACAGTCAGCATGAATCCTAATGTCTTTTGGCCATATTCCTCAAATAATACAATTACAACTGATCATTCTAACACGACAAAAACTGTTGAATAGTTTCAACAGCTGTAAAATTCATAATGGACATGAGTTTTTTTTAGTTTTTTTTTTTTTATACTGGATGTTTTTGGCTGTTAAAAGCTAATCCTTTACTTTGTCCTGCAGTCAAGCCCTTAGGTTCATTTGTAATCATGCTTTTAGGTGGATTATCGAGCATGACGGCGACAAAGCACACCGCCTCTGGACACTGTTGTCACTGGAAAAAATCAAATTTGGGGCAGACAGTTAATTTGTGAGGCAGTAAAACTCAGAAACCACACAGTTTGGAGGCACCCTGCTAATAGTGTCTGGGTTAACACCGCTGCTGTGGTGAGTTTTATTGACATCTTTGCACCAGTTGGCAAACGTGGAAAGCAACTAATAACTTTTACTGAAGTACTTGAATACAAATTGAGACATTTTTACTTTGAGGATTTTCATTCTGAGCAGTGTTATATTTGAAGTTGGCTACATATATTTTATTGCTACTCTACTACATTTATGTTACCTAGTTTTAATTTGACCATTTTTCATCCGATTTCTGTCCAGTGAAAATGACATCATTTTAAATCTACAAAGTGAAGAGTGAAATGTACCTATGATTTTTATAAACTATTGAATTTGCTAGAAAATGCATTATTACAAAGCTGAAAATTGGCCTTTCCTCCCCTAAATTTGTGAGATCTGACTTTACAAAGATACACACTTCTAAAAAGACAATGACTTTAAAAACATGATCTTATGGAAGACATCTTGTAGATACCATGCTGTAGATGAAACTGCCCAGCACAACATAAAAGTATTTAAGATGGGCCCAACCTTAAATGTATACTGCTAAAAAAATCGGTACAAACATTAATACAGTAATATGAGGGTATGAACTTGATGGAAAAACATGATGAGAAGAGCATTTTGTTGATGACAATTTGTATGCACACCTTTTTTAAAAAGTTTTTAAGTTTTGTCAGTGCTGTATTAGTACTTTTATGCCGTGTTTCCACTACGTGGTACCGGCTCGAAAAAGGACCTGGAATCTGGTACCTGGTACTAGTTTTTTGGTACCACCCCTGCCGAGGTTCCAAGCGATACCAAACCATGACATATAACACTGCAGACCACTGATTGATCAGACAGTTTTCTCTGTGACCCGCCGTTTTACGAAAAACAGATGCGGAAGTTGACAGTAAATATAGCGGTACATTAATTCACATGATAACAGCCCAAAACTACACCATGGTCGGTCGAGGAGATTCAGTCTTTGGTGGCCGACATAAAAATTCAGACGAGACAACACACAAGTGAGTTTTCAGCAACTCTCTGAACAGATGACACGAAAATAACACGCCACATCGCTATGACGTCCAGGTACTGTAAAGTCTGTAGTATCCTGTAATGGAAACAGTCTCCAGGAATACCAAGTGGAGCCGGGTCGAGCTGGTTCCACGTAGTGGAAATGCGGCATTACTTACTTCTACCTAGTGCTTTAACTCAGTTGATGTAATCAACCATGAAAATTAGTCGACGGCAATTTTTGAAATTTTTTTATTTATTTATTTATTTTTTGTCGACGTGTGGTTTTACCTATTGACCGCCTGTTTAATTCTGGTGTCCCTCCCGTCTCAAACGCAGTAGGAATGGTATCTCCCTGCGACCACTGCCAGACAAGCCACGGGTATGACCGCGGCTTCGTGCCACAGGTCTGTCGCAGCATTGGCTCCTGCAGCGGTAAGACAAGGCAAGTTTATTTGTATAGCACATTTCAGCAACAAGGCAATTCAAGGTGCTTTACACAGGACATTGAAATATAACGACAAGGGAAAAAGAAACGCATTTAAAACATTATAAAAGAAACATGTAAAAGGTGATTAAAAACAGCACAGTACGGCCGTATCTCAGAGAGAGAGAAACCCCTGTCTTACAAGCGTCTTAAGTCCCCCCCACACACACACATCCACTAAAATGGTTGATTTTTTTTTTTTTAAATTAGTCGTTTAGATTAGTCAACTAATTGAAAAATTAGTCAAAAGATTAATCGTTAGAAAATTAGCTAGTCGCTAGTGGCAGCACTACTTCTACCACTGCTCACCTGTTGATACAGAGTAAAAGCCACTCTATCTCAGCTTTTATAAATCCTTTTATAAATGTGGTGGACCCATAACAACACTGTAGAGTTCAGAAGTAATTTTAGTCACTGGTGTGAATATTAAGAAATGCTCAGCTTTTTTGAAACGGAATGACCATCAGTTTGATGTTGTCGTTGGTTGAAGACACATGGCTAAAACAGCAGCCACCGCTAAAATACAGCACTATTTGGCTGGCTGTTGGTGGTCTGAAGGATGATTATCTGGGATGGCGAAGATCTGCTCTGCAACTTGACGACATGCAGCCCAGATTACAGCATTTCATCGAAGCTGCGTCTTGAAAGGAATCCGGTATTTGACATTTTTCAGAGGAAACAACAGGCACATCTACTCTTCTGACAGGCTTTTATTTAATCAAGTCATCAGAAACGGCTGTCTAGAGGTCGGTGATTTCATTGACTCAGGTTCATTTATGTTATTCAAGCTGCTTTTCAAGCACTGCTGTCAGCCATCTGCTGTCTTCAGAATAAATAATGGGTTTAACAGATAATTTACTTTAATTTCCCTTTACAGTACTAGCTGATATTCTGGAGATTTTATATCGGCTTTTATCCGTGTATTTTTGCATGTCTTGACAGATTTATTCAATATTTGACAATTTAAACAGAAAATGTTGAGTCCCTCTGGCAACACATTTACTATGAGTTCAAATTTAACTTAACAACCGCTTTTCCTTTTTATCTCTCTTGTGTTTATCCACTGAAGGAGCAGCAGTCTGTAGTGCTGCCTTCTTTTAATGACTTCATTACAGCTAACTGTTTCTTGGGATCCACACACTGTCTTCTAGAGCCAGATTGACCACTGAGTCTAATGATTCTCAACTTCAAACAGGGATGCACCTTCTGATATGAGCCAAGCAACATTAATCAGTGATAAAATAACCTGAAGTGGACAGACAAAGCATTTTTTCCCCCTTGCAAATGATAGGTCTTAAACCTCTGGACTAAAAAGCAGTTAGGTTCAGCAGGAGTTGTCAGTGTTTGTTGATAGAGATGTCTTGTTATCAGGAGCTTGACACAGCACTGACGCCTGATGATAAACACCGACCTTTTTTGCAAACCTAATATTATGCAACACTTGTGAATAAATTAGGATTTTTTTTCCCCCCTCTTCATGAAGGAACACTGTTGACAATACCTGTTTGTTGTTGGAAATAAACTGAAGTGCAAGCCTTACTTTTTTCTCACCAAGGAAGGAAAAAAAGATGCACTACTGAAAGTTTGATTTGGGATAATGCTAATACAGAGAGGTGGAGGGGGGAAATGTCTGGTGTTCAAAATAAAAAAAAAAAAAAAGCAGAAATTACTGAGTACTTTATTAATCATACTTTTATGATTATTTCATCAGATAATCTCGTTTGCTCTTAAATTCTGCTTCATTCAACAGTGCATAAGGGAATATAAGATGAATCTGTTACTATTTTTTTTTTCCCTTTTTAAAATAAATAAATAAACAGCTTGAATTTTATCTGTCAAAACAAAGTCTTTTTATTGCAATTAAGAGGCAAATTTAATTCTGGGTAAAAAAAAAAAAAAAGTTCTGAAATGCAATCTAGAACTTCAGACGAGTTAATAAAAAAAAAAAAAAAAAAAAGTTAACCGGAATTATAACATTGATGTACTCTATTTTGTGCTGTTAGAGCACAGATTTCTCTATGGACAAAGTTGATAAGAATGTTATATCAAAACGAAACTTGGTAATTTAAGAAAAACTTGAACTTCTAACTTTTTGTGTAGGTTTTTTAGCTTTAAATTTAACATCTAACAGTGTGAGTAAGGACTTCATTTTGTGACAGTATTCTCTGACATGTAGCATGAACTTGAAAACTGACAAATGGCAAAAAGTTGTTCTACCCACTCGGATACTGCAGTGACTAATACCGAAAAACTGAGGAAGGAGCTGATTTTCACTGGTGGCCGCTTTCCAAATCACAACGATTAAATTCTATCCAGATGCCAGGACTTGAATGAGGAAGAATGCTGGGTGGAAACCTATTGCTAAAGGATTGAAGTCAATCAAGCAACAATACAATGAGTAACTAGGGGGGAAAAAAGACATCTGGGCAAACAGTGCTGAGTTTGTAAGTTACTGAGATGCAGGAAAACTAGTAGCTAATCTTCAGACTGGGGTGATAAGGGAGCTCCTGTGACTTTTTGATTTTTATACACGAACTGAGATGAACCAAAACAGAAACTTGAATATAAAATGAAATTAATGTCTCTTCACAGGGAAATGTCAGGGAATGTAATTATTAGGACTATTTTATTTTTTATATTCAACAGATGGGAGGCTGAGCCCGACATGTTTCCAGAGATTTCTTCAAAGCCTCGGCTCTACATTTGAAGCTTATCTCCTCTGTCTCTGAGCCTTTAGGGTGGCCAGTGTGTCACCCTGAGCCTCTGGGCGCTGAGACTGTTTACTCTTTGATATCCTTGCTCTTTGTGAGGCTGTGTTTGTGTCTGTCTGCACAGTAGGACCACCTCATGCGCCATAATGCCGCTTGTGTTTGAGAACTCGAAAGAGCTGGATAACAAGCCCATTTGGCCATGTTAATAGCATATGTCATTTAGTGGAAACATTTATCCAACGCTCCTTACAGTGTTGAGTGTGTATGTGATTTTTTTTATTTTATTTTATTTTTTTTTTGCAGCTGAGACTCCATTGGGAATCCCTAACCCTTTTAGTGTGAGTGTCGTCTTCTACACACAGAGCTAGTAGCGGAGATAAACTACTAACCCAGATTCCATTACTGCTCTGATCTACCCCATTTCCCCTCTAGGATCATTGTGGCTCACCCCACATGACTACAACCAGCGTTAATAATTAAAAACACCACCACTCCAAACAGTTGGTTTTATTGTTTTATCATACGAGATATGCACAGAAGTTTCTTTAAATATGTTGTAAATGTGTCACTGTGTCAAGCAGCACATTAACATGGCTTTAATGGGCCCTGAACTGCAGCATTTGAGGATGAACCTACTAAAGTGTATAAATTGTAACATTTATCAGTGGCTATGACAAATATCATCAAATACATGGACTGTGCGGCAATGCTACATAATCTCATACCCCACCCTCCAATTCTCCAATTACGTCTGTGTAACTGAAAGTACGTTGACATATTTGTAGACTTCTGTCTTTGTAAATGAAGACTTTTCCATTGGCTAGTAACAATACGATAGTACAACACGGTACAGATACAGAATCTATAGCTGGATTTACATGGACCCAATCAGAATAATAGATTAATCAGAATAAAATGCTTCATGTAACCACCTCAATCAGAAGAGACTGGCCTAATTGGAATGACTTTTCATTCAGGTTGAGGTTTAATCCTATTATCTGGATTAAACCTGTGATAATCCGTTTTATAGGAAAATATTAGAATCTAATAACCGTGACAATGCTTAATCTTTCTGGTTAGAGAGAGGGTAGTCTTTATGCTCCTGGGGATGACATGACAGGTTTGTGCAATAGAAGGAAATATGGCGTAAATATGAAATATCCTCTTGCGTCGTCTTTGTCTGAAATAGCCTATATTTTAATTTCTGCAGTTCTTTCTTATTAAGCATATTTTTCCCAGTATGGCATGCTGCTCAACATTGGTCATTTTCTTCTATGGAAGGAATTAAACTCTCAAGGTTTGATGATAAATTGTTTTTTTTTGTTCCATTTTTGGCCGATGAGACTCTTCAGAAGGTCTAGCCACTTTGTGTCACTTTTTTAAAGAGTCCTTTAAGCATTCAAGAAGGACTTTTTAGCCTAATTTTCAGTCAGTTTGAGGAAATATTGTCCATGTAACAAAATATTATTTGAAGGTGAAACACGGCAGGCAAAAACATCGATTTTTCAAGCAGTGGTCACAGTTTTGCTTCAATATGTTTTCTTTCAAGCTGCTATAAAGAAAATATTGAAAATTCACATTAAGATGTTAATTACCCTGCTCAAGGGGTATTGTTTTTGGTTTGTTTTTTCTTTGTTTGTTAACACTCTAGCAGCAAAACTACTGGTTGAATCCATACCAAATTGGGTTTATAGATTGTCAGTGACTCAGAATAGATCTGATTACATTTTGGGAAAAGTAAGTCCAAGTTCAAATTTTTTAATGAAATTTTAAAATAGTTTTTTTCTCCCATTTTCTTATAATGGGCAAAATTTCATGTCTGTAGCAGCAAAACTATTTGTTGAATTCATACCAAATTTGGTTTATAGATTGCCAGTGACCCAGAATAGATGTGGTTACATTTTGGGAAAAGTAGGTCAAACTTTAACATTTTTTTATGTTTTTTGTAAAATCTTTTTTTTTCTCCTATTTACTTATAATGGACTGAAATTCAAATATCTATAAAAACATCCTTTCTTTTTTTCAATTTACTTCAAACTTGCCACATATATAGAGGCGATTGCTGACATCAGTACACACATAGACATGATGTCGTCAGCTGGATCAATGCCAAAATAAGCTACAATACGTGCGAGGTTTGTTGTGGCACCACTTGTTTTATTACAGGTTGTTTACTTGTGGCAGTAAGTATCTCCCGAATTTACCAGGAAGTTGTCATTCCAACACGATATGCCAAGTTTCGTCTGTTTACTTAAGTCTGTCAGGACCAGTATCGTTGTAAAGCTCGGAGTCTCCTGCACAACGCTATGTAACCCAAATAAAGGCATTTTCTTCCTATCCTATCCTATCCTATCCTATCCTATCCTATCCTATCCTATCCTATCCTATCCAATCATGAATATCCAAAGGAGGATTTAATACTAATGACGACATCTCAGTCTCAGTTGGCTACTGCTGGTTTCTGCTAACCTGATTCGCTGAGACTCATCATGTGGGCGTACTCTGACACTTCCGCGTTTAGCTTACCGCAGAACCTCCCAAAATGCCCCTAACACCACATCTTTCAAGGAAAAGAAAGCAGCAATAGCACCTTGCAAGATGTGAAAAACGAAAGCAATCTATTGGGTTAGCTGAAGAACGATCAGGAAGCAGCACATCTGACCATAACCTTGGGAAACCGGGAGGGGTTTAGAGTGTGCCACACAGCAGTGGCTGATTATGCATGTTGCACCTCTCAATGAATTGATACGTGATCTCTTGTGCCCTAATTGTGCTGTATCGGGTCTATTTCTAAACATTGATCCTTTAGAAAGCTGTGACATCTACTGTTGGTCTTGTTCTGTGTCCATACAACTGTCTAGCGTGGGTTTTGTCGGCAACTTTGTGCATGATACACCAGTGTTAATTCGTAGAGTTACTGCAGTTCTAGGCCTTTAGGTATGCACCGCTACCACTTTTTTCCACATCAAGTACAAGTACTTACATTTGACTACTTGGTGATACCAAGTACGGATATGAGTACTTCATAATACTATTACAGTTCTTAGTTACTTTTGAAAATGTGCTTTATTGTCATTGTCATTAGTCTGACTGTAACAAAGTGCTGCTACTGACATTTAAATGAATTCATTGAGAAATGCTCACTCCAATGCACCAGGGGGCGCCACTCTTAATTAACCATACTGGACAAATTTCACGAAGAAGAGTAAAGTTTTTTTGAGAAGAAGAAAGTCAATAATAGCAAACGTGGCAACAACAGAGGACATAATACTAATGTGGATACTAATGTTGATATTGATGAGGGTCGTTGTCATAAATATGTTGGTAGTTTTTCATTAACTCACACAGTTGCTCTTTGAAAAGATCTGCTACCTCCACGGTTCCTGGTGGTACTACTTCTCCATCTGGGTACACACAGGGCCTTAGAAGATAATATGATGATCTTTTTATGGCTCTGAGTACGCATCTGCAGACTCCCAGAAAACAGACAGAACTGCGTATGGAATGTACACAGAGGACGGACAATACACTCCGTCCGTATCCGTCGTGTCTTTAACGTGACTTTCAGTCACTGTTGCTTTCGTCATTTATTTTGAAAAATCTCCATACTGGTGACCTTACTCCTCAGCCACATACCTGCTGCACTATGAAGTGAACGTCACTCTGCCGTCAAGTGGTATCAGTGTGTTTGTATCGGAGCACTTTACGAGTACGAGTATTTGTACACGCACTCAGTATTGGACCAATACCCGATACTGGTATCGGTTTCAGTGCGTCCCTGTAGGCCTTATATGCTTGCCATGTTGTTTAAATCAGTTTTCATGAGCTTGAAATATTCTATATTATTATTACTGAGGGCCTGAGCATTTATTCTGTTTTGAGCAATTGTTTCCTATAAAAATCTATTAAATTCCCCTTTTTAAATCTTTAAATGCTGTTTTCTCAAAATTATTTTTTTGTTATTCTCCACTAAACATCTCAGCCTATGTAGCATACATTGCTTCCCTGATCCAGCCCTACAGCTCGACTCGTAGCTTGAGGTCTTCAGGACAGCACCTGCTGATGGGTTCCACGGACCTGTTTTAGCACACGTGGTGACAGGTCTTTTAAAGCTGTGGCACCACGTCTATGGAATGACCTGCCTCTACACCTACGGTCCATGGACTCTGTAGAGAGCTTTAAGAAACACCTCAAAACCCTCCTGTTCAAAAAGGCTTTTTAGTCTCCCACCTGACCCAGGGCCACCACAAACTGATTACACTCTATGTATTCATCATAACGTACTCCATGTGTCATCCCCCCCCCCCCCCAAGTCTCTCTATATCTTTATCGCTCTCTCTTTTCTCCTCCTTTAACTCTCTCTCTCTCTCTCTCTCTCTCTCTGTCTTCTGTCTCTCTCTCTCTCTCTCTCTCTCTCTTTCTCTCTCTCTCCTCTTTCTCTCTCTCTCTCTCTCTCTCTCTCTCTCTTTAACCCCAACTGGTCAAGGCAGACAGCCATCCTTCAGGAGTCGGGGTCTGCTCGAGGTTTCTGCCCGTTACAGGGAAGTTTTTCCTCGCCACTGTCACCAATCACAAGTGTTTGCTCCTGAAGGATTCTGTTGGGTCTCTGTAAACTTAATTTGATTCTGATTTGAATTGATAAAGCACTTTGTGACTCTGTCTGTGAAAAGTGCTCTATAAATAAAATTTACTTACTTACTTACTTACTAACACCTATGTACACCAAACTTTCCAGTTGTACACTTAGCAGCATTCTGAAGATATTTACATAGGGAGTTGTTAATAAATCATTCCTGGCCTAATTTATGTAACATTTTGATAAAAAAAAATATGTCAGAAATCAGTTAATTTTTTTTTTAAGACAGTATATTTTGATATCCTAGGTAATGAAGGCAGACATCCTGAAATCCCTCTGTAATTTTTTTTTCATCTTGTGTGTGGGGGGAAAAAAAAAAACCAAAAAAGAATTTTGCACCTGGCTTAATCATATGTTCAGGTCTGTCTCCCAAAAATATATGCAAAAGCACGTATACTTAATGAGATAATGCTTAATTTGCATAATTAAACATACAGATTTCAAAAACTTATAATACACTTTTTTCATATTTGTGTAAGTAATCAATTGATGAAGTTTCATGGTGATATCTATTATTTTAAAATTTTACCCTATTCACCTGTAGTGTCTCACCTTAAGCAGTTATAATTTATAGGCTCAGTTCTATTGTAGTGCTATAGTTTGTCACCTATTACATTTTTTTGCAGCACCTTTCTTGTGTGAAAATTTCAGATTCACACTTTGATGTCTTTATGTTTGTACCTATAGTGAGTCTTAAATCTTACTTTATCCTTGTGAACGTCACCAGAAATATAGTCTGTATCTAGGAATTTTCCACACCACAGACTTAATGTTCCTTCCATGTCTTCTGGCGAGTTCAAAGATCGGATATAAACACTTTCTGTTGAAAGAAGTAAAAGTACAGGGAGTTAAATGTTGGAGGTTTATTTGGCAGAAGAACATACTTTATAAAAAGTCGTTTTTGTCTGCTGGTTAAACTGTCTATCATGTCAACGATATCAGATCTGTGAATCCTTTTCTGCACACTTCTGGGAGAGACTTGCTGACACATAATCGTCCTCCATCTCATGTATTCTTCCTCTGCTCGCACTGTTACATTTATGCTTGAAATCAGAAAAATATTTTTCCCCACTGACTGTTTTCCATCAAACTTTACAATGGTGTTGCTCTATAAAGTTGCAGCTTTACTCACTTTATTGTTGCATTTCTGCAAAAAAATCTGACCTAGTGTGCATATTTCTTCAGATTGCTTCTTATGGTGATACAGAAGTGTAGTTTTAGGGCCTGTTTTCTTTGACCTGTGACGTCTACTACACATTAGCCTCACTAACACCACTCCTGGCCTTCGCAGCCTTAACTCAAAGCTCAATTATTCAAGTGTTGGTGCTTCTTGGCAGTGCGGGCGGCCTCCTGGCCTGCTGCAGTCTGCTTCACTTTGGATCGCATCTATTGTCTGACTGATTTCCCCAGGCACCGAATCCTGGCTGGAGGATTGAGGGCCATCAAACAGAATTAAGAGGAGACAATAACTGTGTGTGTGACGGGGGATGAGTGTGTGTGTGTGTGTGAGTGTGTGTGTGTGAGTGTGTGTGTGTCGCTGCTGCATGTGTGAATATGTGCAGCTCATCAAGAGTGGATTTACATTTTTTTGTGAGTGTGTGTGTGTATGTGTTTTGGTGTGCATGTCTGTTTATATCAGTTTGGAAGTGTGTGTGTGTGTGTGGCCCAGGCGTTTGTGTGTTTGAAGTGAAGCCAAAGCTTCCACAACAAGAAGAGGCCTCTCCTCCTGGCTCCGTCCTCCGATGCAGGCCTTCAGTGTCCGTCGCTCCAGC
The DNA here is from genome assembly GCF_902148855.1 of Sphaeramia orbicularis. NCBI lineage: Eukaryota > Metazoa > Chordata > Actinopteri > Kurtiformes > Apogonidae > Sphaeramia > Sphaeramia orbicularis. The sequence continues at coordinate 17,037,138 of NC_043966.1, forward strand.
TGGCAGCCAATTTATACCGAGGCCAAACACTCCAATACCCACAGGCAGGCCAACAGGGGCTCTTTGTGATGCCAGAGTGTGTGTGAGTGTGTGTTTTCCCTCTGGGTGTGTGTGCGTCTGTGTCTCAGTGTGTACTTATCGGCTACTGAGACAGTTGTTGAGCTCATGATTGACTGCAAATGTTGTTAATCTTCAGTCTTGGCTCTTTCCAGAGGACTTCTGTCTGCGTTTGTGTTGGTGAAGGCATGAATTACATTATTACTGGCTCTAAATGAGTTTGTGCCCTGGAAGCTGCAAGGCCTCTGTGTTGTAGTACACACTAATACCACTATTTAAATGTGTGCACAATACTAAATGGGAGCTTAAAGTTGTTGGAATGAAAGACAATGATGTGGCTGTCCATGGGGTTTTAACTAGGGTTGTGGAAAGGAGAGGCCATAATTATTGATGTTTGAAGTGGAAGATTTCCCCCTCCTGCTAACATTTTTATTTCACCTACTGCCCAATTATAACATTTTACCTGTAGCTGAAGACACCTGCTAGATCATTTTTGACATCGTAAACTTTGTTACTGCTGGACAATGTAGAGCTGTTTGACATAACGTTAAAGGACATGTTCAGAATCATTATCGTCTGTCAGTGTTGTCCTACCTCCATTATGAACTGCATCACCTCATTTTTAATGGGCCTCTGCCACTTTCACTTCTGCAGTTTTCTGTAGTGAAAATGACTCCCACGATCCAATACTACTTCACAATACGTGCTTGAGAAATGACATATCGTATTCATAGTACCTAAATGACTTCCTGGTGGGAAATGTGTACTTATGTTTCGAGGTTGTTGTCTGTTACTTGATGCTTATCTGGTACTTCACTGATTTGTACATGAAACATTTCTTACTGTGCAGTAAAATATATCTGAAATGACAACACATTTAGTTTGAGTCTCACAACAACAAAACACTAATTTTAACTGAATGACGGTGTGTTCTCTCCTTGTTCAGCCTCTCTCCTGCATGTTTGGTTACAGAGTACAAAATGTTTGAGATATTAAACAGGGCCGGATTGACTCCTAGCAGTAACTAAAATCCCATTTAATGCGGATACTGTTTCATCTGTGCAGTTTTCCTATGTACAAGGTCAGCTGGCCTATGTGACCCTGTGAAGGACAAAGTTCAGATCACTAAAACTCTCAACCTCGACCTGCCCTATCCTTTTTGTCAGGGAGACAGTCAGCTCTGTTTTCAGTTGATGTAATTGAGCCTAAAAGTCAGACTACCCCCAATAGTACTTAAACGCACAGATGGATGCTGCCACTGCTGCAGATGAGTGACGAGAAATCTAACAAATCAAGCAATATTATACCAAAACACAAACTGCGTAATTTCTAGCAGGATTTGATGTTTTTCAACCTATTTATATGTACACCCATACGTCCTTATTTATGATATTGAGATTTGTAATTGAATTTTTGTTTGTTTACTAAAAACTTCACAACCTCCAACACTCACACAGTCACAGCTGTGGCATTATTATTCCAGATTCTCTTCCGCCGCCCCCCCCCCCCCCATGGTTAGTAATTGATGAAACCAGAACGACTGGTTTCTAAACATACTGGTGGCATGAATGTAGAGGGTTTGTGGGAAACTGTTGCTGTTGGACAGGTTTCAGTAGGAGGATGTGATGATCAGTCTGATAGTGAATCACTACAGCATGATTTTAAAAAAGGCCACTAGAGTGGGAACAACCACGTATCTGACACTCTGATTGCTTTCCTCTGATGTCTTCAGAAGTATTTTTTTTATAGTGGTTTATGCTCATCACCCTTTGACCACAATCACACAGCAGAGAACACGTCCTCAATGATTAATCACTGAAAGAGCACGTTAACTGGTAAATATTTTTATTGTTATTGCTCTTTCTTTCTAAGAAAATATTTTAGCATACAACCTTCAACACCACCTCTGACAGGTAAAAGCTGAAAGTATCAACTGATTAGTCAAAAAAAAAAAAAAAGTAAATGGATTTATTTTTCATTATCACTGGTGTCCTAATGATACTTATTAAATATTCTGTGTAGATGACAGATTATGTGTTGGTTTATGATTGCATTTTTAGGGCTCTATATTTGGATAAACCATGTGTAATTATGTCACAGTCCTAGTTCACAATGTTGTTTTACTCCATTCTGTTAAGAATAGAGTTTTTCATCAGCCAAGATTTAGAAAAGTGTGTGTGTGTGTGTGTGTGTGTGTTGCAGTCCACTCCTGTGCCAGCATTGTGTGCACTGCTTTAGTAGCTGGTAAAATGTTATGTGAAGTCATTCAGCAATAAAGAGAAAGCAGAAGTGTGAGTGAACCATAAACGCAGTAGATGAAGTCTACTCAACATAGCTCTCTTTAAACTTTACTATGAGTCAGAGGTGTTTACAGAGGTGGCTTGTACAGCAGTGAAGCAGAAGACCTAATAATAACCCACCTGGTGCTTTGTGTGTTCCATGGCTTTATCTGTGACCCCATAAATACAAGAAAACTATAGGTTAACTGAGAAATGGCTCTGGCTTGTTGAGAAATCACAGATGGTGTTTTCACACTGTGTACTTGAGTCTGTAGCAGAATATGTTGGACCCCAAAGTCTGCTTAATTTTATTAATGTGAATGCAAACGTTTGGTACTCGAGTACTGTACCAGAGTCTAGCTGAGAAGGTAATCCTGGTACGGACTGTGTGGACTCCAGTACGGTACGTTGGAGTGTGAAAGCGATCCCTGCCCGAGAATGGACATGACCTAATCACCACTCTGACAACAGAAGTGACTTAATCACCATGAGACCATAGACGGCGCTCCTGTTGTCTCCTGAAAAAGTCTCAGATCCGCGTAGCATGGGCTCGCCTTACCAACTGAACAACTCATTGATACGAGGGACATCGAAGGTTACTCTTCTTCTCTTTGCCTCAAACAGGCAAACAGATAGACAAGTATTGTCTGTCTTGCTGCCATTGTAGACAAATGAACACAACAGTTGCTGGTTGATGACGTAAGGGTTTGTCTTTTTCTGACCTCCACATTTGTTGGATAGCGACAGAATTCCTTCCACACCACCACCTACTGTTTCGGCCCTGTAACACCCACTTGTACTCAGGCACAGGCCGCGGTACGGGCTTGTGAACGCAACATCTGCAGGAAAGGTGTGAGCGTATCCAGGTACAGCACAGATCCAGATACCCAGTGTGAAAACACCCTTAGAAACCTCTTCACATAATCATGAGGGACGACAACCTTTCCCTGGCAGAAGAACAAAACAGCTGTGGTGATCATTTACTCCCACACACTTTATATGAAAAGTGGAAGCTGTTGTCACCATTTGTTTCTTGACCAGCTGTTTTATGGCACTGGATCATTTAGCCATTTCCATATTGGCTTTTTGGAGCCAGAAGTAACAGGGTGGAACTGGGGAAGAGTGCATGGTGAAACTATCCACGCTAATCCTACCAGCAACTCGGGGAAAACCTCAACTCCACTGCAGACTGGGAAATTATGGGTTAAACAACATAAAGTAATTTCAGCTGTCTGATAAATATACATAAAACATACAGTTGTGTTCGATAATGGAAATGTTGACTTTAGACCAAATTAATTTCTGCTTTAATTAGTTTTAAGTTATGGTAAGGGGTTTATGACAGAACAGTCTTGTTTTCTTGGCCCCAACTACAGTAGACCTATCTGTCAGGGGAGAAATGGTTTTATTTTTTAAAGTTTAGTTGTGTTACCGACCAGTAGTAGTGGTAGTGGTACTAGTAGCGGCGGCACCTGGAGCTGGAAATCCCCTTCCACTTAAAAATAACTTTTTCTTCCTGTCAACAGAATGTATGATATCCAAAATGTTAGTCCTTATCATGGTCTAATATTTATGTTGACAGGAATAAAGGAATCAGTGCTCACTCAGGATTTAAAATGAATCTGGTGACCACAAGCTACATTATTTGTATATGCAGAAATACATGAGAGGAACACAATCTTCCAGCTGTATCTTTTTAATGAGGTATAAATAGACAACACTGCAGACAAATGATTATTGAAAGTAGAGCCTTATGTTTAGAATGCAAGTTAAGGTTTAATCTTCCATTCCCATCTTCTGTTCAGGCCTGTGTAAAGTTGCTGTGGTATTATAAAAGGTGGGAAGGGGTGCTAGTTTTTTACAATCATGTGTGGTTGATGTGTAGGTTTTGCACATGCTCTGCTAAAACGCCAGACTCATTTGTCTATTACTCAGTGTTTCATAACTGACTGTTCTTATTCTCAGAATTCTTTACACCGTTACTCATAATGAGCAAAGCTGCACATTTTACGGCTGGCTATTTCAGCTTATTTTATTTCAGTGTTTGCCTCTGCTTTATGTTGTGTTAAGCTTTTCAAATTCTGCTTTCCCATACCTATATCCTCATACAGAAAAAATGTATTAGAAAGAGAAACTCCCCTAAGGTTTTAAGCTTCTATTTCAGAAGCGCTGGCTGTGCAATGCCCTATAGTCGACCCTACCGCAGCACAAATAAAACATTACATCACAGAGGAGGAGTCGCCGGGTGCCATGTGACGATAACATCTGTGTGAAGCCCATCAGTGCATGGCGGTTCTCTAATAGGCAGCAGTACCGAGTCTGTCCTCAGCTGCCCTCACCATGTTTCATCTCTGTCGAATAACTGGGCTAATTTCATGGTCTGATGAGCAGACAGACCGGCTGAGAGTCTTAGCATTGTCACCATAGAGTTTAAAGCCGGTTTTTCCTTTCTTAAAACTGTCCGTCTGTGTGTTTGGAGTGGGATGAAACAGCCGTGGGTTCGCCTGGCATTCCCTTCACCATCGTGACTAGAGTGGTCGCACTCCTACAATTAAAAGATGAATCACAAAATGATGCAACGACTAGTCACTGCTGGGAGAAGGGGATCTTTTTGTGTCTGGAGGTCTGGAGGACAACATTCAGGAGCATTAACCTTTGTTTTAAAATGGCTTTACATGAGGTGGCGTTTTTGTTTCTTACTGTGGCTGATCCTAGAATGTATTTGCCCTTCAGGTTGGTCTGGGTGGTTTGCTTTTAATTCAACAATTGATTATTGGGGGGGGGGGGGGGTTAATAATGTGAGTCGCCTATAAGTGGGGCCTTGAAATCTTTATAAAGTCTGCCTCAAAATCTAATAAAAGAACTGTGTTACTACATTTTTAGAAGGTGTAAACATTTTGGCATATGTAGATATGAGATTCTTTTTCTTTTATTTGTTTATTTGATGAGGACAGTGCATATTAATAAACACTCAGTGCAACAAACATTACTTTGTATAAATATGCCAGTTATAGCTGGAAGCTATTTTCCATCTTTAGTCCTCAACATTTAAAGACAGACTAAACATACAAACAAGACAATACAGTATATAAAGCACATTACTATATACAAGTGTACATCATACAACACATTGTTAATACAATAAATACAGTATAAAACTGCCAAGAAGAGTAAGTATTGAGATGGAAATGAAATGCTGATCAGACATCACAGGTTTGAGTAGATTTTAACCATCAGATTAACTATGATCCGGTTGCTTCAGTTGGTCAGTTTTAGGCTCAGTTATGTTATGTGCAAAACATAAGGAAAATAAATAGGCTATTTCATAAGGTTATCAACACAGTGCCACAATGAAGGCATGTGATGAAAAGGTGGTCCAATGAAATATTAGATTGTAGGTCAGGATGAGGCGATTCTTTGGTCTTCCGTGAACAATGATTTCCAGTTTTGAGACTGCTTTCCGCTTTTCAGTTTTATATTGAATATGCAATATCATGGGAAAGCTTTTTAACAGATTTTTTTTTTCCTTCCTCTTCTCTAGGCCCCGATGAGAGGCTCTTCATGATGCGGAGTTAACCCCGTCAGCTGCACAACCGCAGGAAAAGTCGTGGCTGCTGCACCATCCACAGTCGACGCATGGCGGTGTTAGGGGTAAGAATCACACTATTCCTGTAGGGTTTGAATTTGGAAGATACTTCTTTTATAATGCCTGGTTTTTGGGAATTGCTTCTTCTCCTTGGAAAGTTTCTCTAAATCCATCCTTTTGAAGCCCCGTGTCTTCAAAACTGGCATCCATCCATTAAAGCAGAATGTAAATCCTACATTCCCACAGGTTGTTTGTCAATCACCGAAGGACCAGTAAGTGCCATTAAAAACAAAGTCTCTTTATTGGCACATGTTTTCACATTAGTTAACCCTAGTTTTTCAGGGTCTCAAAATGTCTAACGCCCTGATGCATCTTCATTCATTTAAGCCTTTTTGTCTACCCACAGCTGACTGAGTTATTATCCCGTCATTGTCCGTCTGGTGTCTTCTGCGTCTCCCTATCTGTCTTAATGTCCAGACACTTTGCTGTGTTACAGACTTAGCAGTCAGTGAGGGTTTCAGAACAGGTTGGAGCCTCTAAATGATGGATGTTAGCTGTCTCAGAGTGTTACTCACCAGGCACAACCAGCCATTATCCTCAATAGTGGTTGGAGGTAATTTCACATCATTTGGCTGCAAACTGTCTGTTGTTGCAGTCTGTTAGGTAGTCAGCCTGTCATATTTTCAGACCAGTCAGCTCGTCACTTGTCATGTGTTCACTCCACAAGAAACCTGGTCTATGTCTGTTAACAGGGAAAGAATCGTTTGTATTGTTGTTCTACAATTTTAATGACAAAAAGCTGTTTTCTGTTTAAATAGGTGTGCTACAAGTAGGAGAAAGGGATTCAGTCAGAGGGTTAGAACTGAGAGTCAGGGGTATTGTACTAGAATTGATTTGGTGGAAGCAGACGCTATCAGTCAGTTTCAGAGGATGAGCTTCAAGTAAAATGAATTTGCGAACAGGAAGACGGATACCTTATCACCCAGTGGAGAACCGCAGGAGTCAGACAGCCGAGCAGCCTCTTCAGGCTTTCTGTCTGCACTTGAGATTTTAAAAAGACTACTCTGATGTTCCCTTTGAATTTCTTCAGATTTTTCAAAACCAGGCCGTTTAGAGATGAGCTGAAAGTCTCTGTAGGGTACAGTCAAAAGCAAGATATTTTCATGGTTATAAACTGACTTTATTAACACATTCATCACCATGACCGTATTTGTGCAAGTTTTTCATTCTGTGGCAGAGATGTGGCATTTTCTCAGAGTAGTAAATCAATACTTGAGTCTGCAGCGTAGATTAAAATTCATACTATACTGTTTTTGCAGCTTCAGACTGGGCAATAAAGTTATAAAGTTTTGTTGCCGTCTTGCATTGAATTGTAGGTTGTCTTCTGGTTGATTTCACTTCTGTGTTGATGTGGTGGAAACTCACAGCAGGTGATAAACAAATAAACAACGCACCCAGAATGCTGAAAGTGGACCTCTGGGCACATTATAGATTTTCTGAAATTGCTACGAAGCGTGAACTACTCAAGACACTTGCTGTTTGTAAGGTCTGTTTTCACAAAAATGCAATGAATCAGAGGAAGTATGTTGACTGTTTTCAACCTGGGCAACCATAAACACTTCGCCCAGTTTAAGGAAAAGATTGGAAGAGGTGCTGTTAAATTTTCTGTCCAGCTTTATCTTTAAGAGGCTCGCCCTGTGACCCGTGTTTGTGCGAACCCTTATAGTCAGGGAGTTTTAGCCACATTTGGTCGTAGAAAACCCCAGGTTTCACCACCTGTCGAGTCACTGTTTACGCTCCCATCACAAAGCCACTTTATAGAAACATGGATATACCTGCATGCTACAACTAAACCAAAGCTCAGGTAATGGGATGTAGTCAGTAAAGTTTATTTCAGGAAGTGGCCTGTCTTACAGCTGCTATGTGAAAACAACCTGTATTTTCAGCTCCACTTAAAATGCATTGTCGGCACACAGATGAGGGTTTTGTCCGTTACAGATTAAAGTGGCTCACACAGATGCCGCTAGGGGAAAATGCAGCTGTTTATATTCCAGATGGCTGTAGTCTGATTGTGTGTTTTTTGTGTTTGTTTTTTTAAATAACCCATTCTTGATAAGACTAAGTGGAGATTTAGATGTAAAAATAAATATGCTTATGCAAGATTATAGAAAACTGAGTATATGGCCATTACGATGAATCATAATGGAACCATGAGGCCAGTGAATCATCCTCCTATAGTGGTATTGGATGTGTTATGTAGTTGAAATTACTTTTTTTGTTTTTATATATATTTTTATCTAACTGAAATTGAATTTTATGTAGTGTCATTGGTTAATAAGTAGAAGTGAAAGTAACTTTAAGTGGCGTGCAAGTCAAATCAAGTTTCAAAAAGCACGACCACTAAAACAACTACGATGAAACTAAAACTAAATAGAATTGCTGGCAAAATCAGCCACAGTCATGATTCAAAATATGACTTGAACCGCTTTGGCCAATATGAGATAAACAATGGGTTTGTAAATCATATCTGATGTCATATATATATATATATATATATATATATATATATATATATATATATATATATATATATATATATATATATATATATATATATATATATTTTTTTTTTTTTTTCCCCCATTCTGCCATATCAGTGTCTCTTAATCAAAGCATTCATTCTAAAATCTGGAAAACTAAAGCTGAATTGCAAAAAAAAAAAAACCAAAACAAAACAAAACCTGATGTGTACATGAAGTGTTTTTATCCAGTCTCAATTCTAAACATAAGAAATATGTGTTTGCTTTGAGTCCAAACCACAACTGGAGTCCAATCAACAGGGCAGAAACAATACTTATCATGTATTATCGTGCTGATTATACAGCGTCTGAGTTTCTGTTTGCTCAGCTCTGTTGGAGTGGGCTCCCAGTCACTTGTTCATATTGTATGCAGAATTAGTCACTCACTTACTCACTCACCTACTTAACGTACTTGGTGTCTGTCCTTCAAATCACTGATCTCCACATCACTCATGCACATCTTTAATATCGTGAATCACCATCAGTGGCCTGTCGCAGCCTGTCAGCAAAGCCTGTCTGGTTGTGTAGAGACGCCACTGTGGTGCAAATACAATACAAGTAAAGCCTGAATATTGCAGTTTGTGGAGGTGTTGTATAATCAGGTTTTAGAATCTCTTCAGAGTGATTAACAGAACAGCAGCATTAAGAACATAATGAAATTCAGCTTTTGTTATATTGCACTTTTTTTTTTTTAATTTTACCAAGAGCTTCACAAAAATATAATGATAAAACTGCTGCAATTCCTCACACACATTAAAGCTACTTTTTAGATATATAAAAGCTATAGGTTTTGTTAATCTAATCTCAGCAGGTAAGGCGTTCTGGAGTCTGGAATGCAAAAGCATGTTAGTTTTTGGTTGTTCCCATTTTGTGACTAAGAGTATTCACATGGGTTTAGACGCTTTTGTTAGGAGGCAAGTCAACTGAAAAACCTTGAAAGGTAAACAATAAAATTTTAATGTCTGTGTGAAAAGGGACAGGAAGCCGAATGAGGTCAGATCTGGTGTTATATCATCTCCTTTTTATGGAACTGGTGATAATGATAGACATGGTACAGGGGTTGGACAAAATAATGGAAACACCTTCACCTCAAGATGATAATGCTCCAATCCATACAGCTAGAATTGTTAAAGAATGGCATGAGGAACATTCTAATGAAGTTGAGCATCTCGTATGGCCGGCACAGTCCCCAGACCTCAACATTATTGAGCATTTATGGTCAGTTTTAGAGATTCAAGTAAGACGTCGATTTCCACCGCCATCGTCTCTAAAAGAGTTGGAGGGTATTCTAACTGAAGAATGGCTTAAAATTCCTTTGGAAACAATTCACAAGTTGTATGAATCAATACCTCGGAGAATTGAGGCTGTAATTGCCGCAAAAGGCGGACCTACACCATATTAAATTATATTTTGTTGATTTTTTAAGGTGTTTCCATTATTTTGTCCAACCCCTGTATTTTAATCTATTGGACGGTGGTGAAGGGAAGATTGAATAATACCTGTAAATGGGGTATTATGGGGGAAAATGAAGCCACTGATGACCATGTACTTATCCTCAAAAAATAAGAATCTAATTGGAGAAAATAAATGAAATGGAACTAAAACCCCTTTTTAATAACCCACTAAAATTTGTTGTCGTTTGCAATGTGAACACCAGCAGACCACCAGCAAAACTGCTTCTGCTTTCCGTCACTGACATACAACCAGAAACAGAAAACGGCAATAAAAGCAGCACAGAAAAACAACGAAGCGGTGCTAGTGGACATAAAATGCAGCGATAATATCCAGTGTTGTGTGGCTGTAATTACAGTTATAATGCAGCTGCTGGGAGTTGTGCTCTCAGTGAGATTTTATTGCAAGTAAATGTCCACATATTGTATTGACATTTGAAACCCCTCTCAGATATTAACATTGAGAAATACTATGATATTTCTTACTAATGAAACGTAACTAATGTGGAGTTTTGTTTTTTTTTTATTTTCCACAGTTTGCTTTAATCACGAACGTTGTGATCCTTCTCCCACAGAACCCCGACATGCTGACGAGGAAGATAAAGCTGTGTCACATCAATGCCCACATCACGTGCCGTTTGTGTGAGGGCTACCTGATCGACGCCACCACCGTCACCGAGTGCTTACACACCTGTACGTCCCTCCTCCCACACAAACGCACACTCTTGGCGGCTTTTCTCGCCTGTGCCTCTCTTCTGTTATTGTCAACTCTACTCTTGTTTCTGTCTCCCCAGTTCCTCTTGTTTTGCACACACACAAACACACACCAGCTGTCTGTGTCCCTCAGGGTTTTGGCTAAAAGGTGTTACCTCCTGGTTTCAGACTTGTACCTGAGGGGATACAGTGAAAAGCCAGAAAAATGCATCTGTGATGTGTGGAGCTCTTTCTAGAAGCGCTTTTTTTATGCAACTGTGTTGTTGTCATTGACACTTAATCCGTTTATTTCTTTCTGTATGAATTGCTTCTATTGAATTCATCCAGTGTTGAAGTACTGTGCATTCCTAGAGGATCCTTTTTAAAATTGGTTGATTGCTCAATTTGCCTAAACAATCGTCATGATCTTGTACAAACAGCTCAACACAAAAGCAAACCTTCATTATGCAGAATTTGGAAAGATTTGTCTCTTACTCAACAAAGGACTGAGTTGATCAAACTGATGCAACCTTTTCTAATTTAATCAACTCAAATGAAGCATACACAATTAGTTTGGATATTAATTGTCTGTTGTGAAGATTTGGTGTTGACTGTCAAACTTTATGTGTAGTCATTCTGTTCCTCAACCTGAAAAAATAGAAATAATCATGGCAATAAGCACTTTATTACTCAATAAAATCCTCTGAAAAGCCTCACTTGGCTTACTTAGAATAATTAAGAATAAGATGGAATAATAAAATTGATAAAGGTGGTCATGAGATACATTCATATGGACCCTAATAGTCCATTAACCATAGGGATAATAGAATAAATATGTCTTGCGTATCCACTAGAAGCAGGGCTGCACGATATTGGAAAAAAACTGACATTGCGATTTTTTATTTTTTATTTTTTTTAAACCCTACGATACGAGAAAAAAGTGCTCAGGATGATATAATAGCTGTGTGGTGCCGACGTAAATGGTCAAACAAATTAATTGTTACCTCTCATTGTGGCGACAGGTGCGTTAAGGCACTGTCGACACAGAACGCATGTTTCAGTGTCATCCTTCTTGTAGACGAAATGATTCCAGATAACAGATGTTGCTTTTCTTTTTGGCACCAAGTCTTAGTTCTTGGTGATTTTCTCTTGTTTGTTGCTCATTTTTCAATGTTGTTACCAGCACCTCACTCCATGTGCAGGGGCGTGGTCTCCCTTGGCAAACTGATTAAGAACAGTTGTGATTGGTGGATTGCTGTGCGCAGTGTGTGTCAGGTACCCAGGTTGAAATTAGATGAGAACATGTCGAATTCATTTACCTCCTACATTGCAGGACCTGCGATGTGACTATTGTGCACACATACATTGCAATGACGATTTTCAAATAATATATTATGTTGCTCTAACCAGAAGAGACAGGCCTGATCATAAGGAATGTTCAATTGGGTTGCGAGGGATGGTGTAAACCTTTTTAGGAGAGATTCAGATCATCACCTGAAAACCACGTAAGCGCTTAATTTCTTTGGTTAAAATCTACATGTCAGAAAAACTGCACTTGAAAGATTTGACTCTTGAATAGTTAGGCTTTTCTCTCACATTGTATGCAAAAACAATCTGACGTTAACACAGATGTTAAAGTGGGAATCTAATCTGGATAATGTTAGTCAGGTTGGAAAAATGTTAAACATGTAACAGCAGCTACTGAATGCTGAAGTGACCACACAGACTCTTAGATCGCAGAAAATCCCTGTCACCTCAGGGTAATCTGCACATTTATTAGGCCTCCTACGAAGGTGAGACCATGTCATCTCTCATTCTTGGGATGGTACATCATTAGCTGGGTGTGTTCAATAAGCTGGGACAAAGCCATCCGTCTCCATCAGTAGTCACAGTCATTATAGTGTCTGCTCCGAGCTTTGGCTATCGTGTGGTGTAAAAGTCCTCCAGCCTCAGCTTAGCTTCTTTACACTGTTGGTTAAAAATCCACGATGCGGCACAAAATATGCTCATCAGTCATTTACTTTTAATAGTTTTTATTAAATGCTTTATTGTTGTACCAACACTATCAATCAATACTTTATATAGCCTCGGACATAAACTGACGCAGGGTCATTCATTCATTCATTCACTTTTTTTATCAGGACATATAGTGAAACATAGTTGATCTATAGAACATCTGATGTTTAGCTAGTGTGCAACTCCAGCCCCTGGTTGGGCTTTTCAGACATGCCTTTTTACAGTCCCTCTTAACATAAGTCCCCACCCCCAACTTGGATATAAACATAAACATGAAAAATAAATAAACACACACACAAACGCATCAGGAATATGAACAGGAGGCACATGGCATTCACACAAATTCTAGATGTGAAAAAATAAATAAATAGGCTAAATAAAATAACATTAAATAAATAACAATTAAAAAAAAAAAGAAGAAGAAATTGGTTGATTGGATTTTAAGTCAAAATCCTGTTTGTGTCTTATTTTAACATATGTTACAACATGAGGAAATATAATCAGAAAGTGTAATGAGTTGGGACACAAATCTACATCTTTAGCTGAGGATATACTGCGTATTTCTCTGTAGTTTCTCTGGTAAAGCTTTGAGAAAAGACTAACTTGAAACATCTGGTCCAATGGCTTAAGAGTCACAGCAGACACATTTGTATATAAAATGTCACTGTAATCAAAAGTGAATTAAAAAAAAAAGAAAAAAAAAAAGGAAAAAAAGGATCCTTAATAAGTGTTTTTCAACAGTGCAGAGGAAAACTGTTTTGATCCTGTAAACGTAGAACTTGCTCACCAGAGTCAGTCATATGATTTTTAAGTTTTGTTTAGTTCCTTATTTCTTTTGAGTTTAACCGCAGTTTCATAATTTTTTTTTTGTTTTTTTTTGTTTTTACAGAAGGAAGAAAAGGGGAAGTAAAGAAATTTACTCAGAATTATGTGCGTAAACCCAAGTTTATAAAGTGAATAGGGCACACATTTACAGAGAACAATGCTTCCATTAGTTATTTTGTAAAGGGGTCTTGAAAGTACAGTAGCTTTGACTTGATGAGAGATTCTTATTTGGAATATAGGGATTGAACCAGTGAATTCACACCATTCTCACAGTGAAGAGCAGATATGAAGCTCTTGAGCCAGTCAAGTGGCCAGTTAATGTTCAGTAAGTCAAAATTAATAAATCAAAAATACTCTAGTGGGATCTTTCATTGCTCTTAAGATCTGAACTCCCTCCAAATTTCCCCAACTGTCTACGCACACACTTCCTGACTCAAATTCTGCAACCTCATCTCTTTTTTTTTTTTTTTTTTTTTTTTTTTTAAATTCATCACATGCTTTGATGCGTAGTCCAGTGCACTAGCAGATAGTTTCTTGCATGGGCTGCACATGTTTTACAGCTTGTTGAAATGAGAGGAAGAGGTGCGGATGGGGATCAGCTGTTTGTTTGGCCTGGGAGTCACTGAGTTGACTGGACTTGAGCCTGAGTGCCTCATCTGCGACCTGAAGTGCCCTTCAATGCTCACATGAGATTTGGCCGAGTCATTAGAGTCTATTAGAGGGCACAGAGTCTGTGAAAACTAACATAAGGGCTTTACTGACATGAAGCCAGGCTCCAGTGGTTTGTCATGTACACACTGGATGTTGTTGGGTTTTTTCATGGGTTGTGAAATCATATCGGCCCGGTGCATAATAAGAGGGGTGTGTGGATTCTGAGCTGGAGGCCACTCTGTCTCCTGCAGAGGCTGGAGCAGTTAATTGAACTTGACACATTTATTCCCAGTGCTGTGCATTTGGGATTCAGGACAGTGAGAATAATCTAATCCAGGGGTGTCAAACATATGGTTCGTGGGCCAAAACCGGCCCGCCAAAGGGTCCAATCTGGCCCTTAGGAAGAATTGAAATATATTAACAACCATAGGGCAACACAGTGGTGCAGTGGATAGATGGCAATGTCACCTCACAGCAACAAGGACCTTCCTGTGTGGAATTGGCATGTTCTCCCTGTGTTTGTTTGGGTTCTCTTTGGGTACTCTGGCTTCATCCTACCATACAAAGACATGCACTAATACAGTCATGGAAAAAATTATTAGACCATCAAAAGTCATCGAAAACAAAGGTTGTGCAATCAAGTACTAACTCCTGTGTGCATCATGTGACTAAAACAGACAGAAAAGAAAACATGGAATGCCTAAAAGCACTGTTTTTGTCAGTACAGTGCCATAGCTATTGATGTAAGAACTGAAGTGATTTTGGTTATTATCAAGAAAACTATGGAAAATGGATAGATATGAGCTCTGAAATTAAACTCCTATGAGCTATTTTTGTTATTATATTTGTCCAAACAAATGTACCTTTAGTTGTACCAGCCTTTAAAACAACCAAGAAATTGAAGAAAACAAGGGTGGTCTAATAATTTTTTCTGCGACTGTAGGTAAATTGGTTAATCTAAATTGCCTGTAGGTTACTGAGAGTGATTGGTTGTTTGTCTCCATAGCCACTTTTACATAGAGATCACAGGAAAAAAGTTGAGATGGTGATCCCACCTTTTTTTAACAGACGTGAGACAGGCTGGACTTTTACACAGCGGACCTACGTTTCGGAATCAAAGGGGTAGTGACGCAGCGCAGCGTATAGTGTGACATATCATGTCCGCCTCAGAAATACTACGAGCATAGCCGGGCTGCTAACCTCTCCATAGTTGGCCCGTCTTTCACCGTTGCACAAAAGTTAGCATGGATAGAGTCTGGCGGCCGAAGTGACAATGATTCGTGGATCCCCAGTTTAACATTTTTCTGGTTGCATTGATATGTTTGTTTTCTGTACATGGCCCATGCTCATTTTTAAATCCCTCCAGTGCAGGGGTTGCACATGCAATACATCATTAAAATGACACCTTAGTTGCAGAATGAGAGGTGTTCCTTTTACATAGCATTCCAAAATCATGATTCCTTTATCATGGCTGTTAGTACCCTCCAGAAGCGTTACAAAGCCTTGACAGAGGTTGGACCAAATGATCCCACCATTTCGTTTACACAGACGTCATTCGGGAATAAAGGCGAAATATTCTCACAACAGAAGTGCTGTGTACAAGGGGCTTAAGTGTACCCTGACTTTGCCCAAAACATTGCCCTCATAAGGATAAAGCGGTGCAGAGGATGGACGGCTGAATAACAATCATGGTTGTCAAAATCATTGTAGTTCAGGTGCCACATCCAGCCCAATGTAATTTCAAGTAAAATACTATCCTAATAATGTTACAAATACTGACAACTCCAAAATTTTCCCTCTATTGTCAAAAAATGTGAATAGCCTGAACAAATATGAAGAACATGAAATGTCTTAAGAGAAGTAAATCCTATTTTAACAATGTTATGCCTGTAACTAAATGTTCTGTGCCTTTGTAGATCCACTGTGATCTGTAACACGTGTAAATGATAAGCTGAGACATAATAATGTTAAAATTACACTTAGTTTTCCTAAGAAATGTCAGGTAGTTGTGTGAACATTTTCATACTATAATTTTACTTTTTTCACTGTTATTATTTTACTGGTCTGACCCACTTGAGATTATATTGACCTGTATGTGGCCCCTGAACTAAAATGAATTTGACACCCCTGATCTAATCAAACCAGTGTATAGTCAGTCAGCATCTGGAACAGATAGAAACTAAGTGTGCACATGCACAGACTCACACCAAGGCCAACAATCTCCATGCTTCTCAGTAGTATTGTTACACCACAAACAATCTGCACATTATAGCACATTTCCCTCATTTTTGTCATCTGATGCCAGTGTTATTAATTTGTCATCATTTTAAGCTCCACATTACCTTGAGTCCTACAATATTAAAGTAAGTGACAAACTATTCCCTTGCTTCTCTTTATGGATCTACTCCAAATTGTAAGAGGTCCATCCTTGACCTCCTCTCTACCCCCTCTAAGTTAAAGGAAAATCTGTGCTGTAGTTTGTAATCCTGTCGTCAGACAGGCAGGAGCAATCACATAACGTCCTTGGTGGAGAAAATGAAACTTTATCTTCTCAATGGTTATAGCCACTCTGCAAGTGTTAAGGCTCAGTTTGAATTTATTGTTGAGGTCGATTGTGTTTGTTTTTTTTTTGGCTTCTGTCCTTATGTTTCAATAGTGGCCACATGGGTGCTTCTATGTAACTGGTCTCTAAAAACAGGATGTGGGTCTAAAAATTCAAGCAAGATTTAGACCTATGTTATGAAGCAAGTTTAGAAGCACTTTGGGTCTATTTTAAAAATAAATATTTACAGAGATGGAAGGGAAACTATTTTTCAGAAAAAACACTTTTATATTTTTTATATTTTTATCTTAAAAAAAAAAAAACAGGACACAAAAATTATGTGCTACTATTTTTGGAATATGTTTTTATTCTCTCACAGGTACATTTTGAGAATCGAAGTAATTATGCAAGGCAAAGTGTTTCACAAAAATGACCACTGGTGCAAAATCACTCTTGATTTATTTGTGTTTAAATGGGCAGGTTCCACATGTAACTCAAGTGGACACGATGGGTTACACGAACCTGGAATGAAACTGCTGATTCATGAAAAACCCACATGTCTAGATTACAAAAACCGCTAAGATCCTCAAATTTAACACAGTACATTTTATCATGATTACATGGCCTGAAATGGTCTTAGATACTGTTATAAATAAAGACACTGACACCTAGGTAACTTTTCCTGTTCCAATTTTGGTCCTATTTTTGGCCCCAATATTTTATTAAAAATTCAGTAATTTTGGGATGGCTCAGAGCAAGAGTATAATTTTTTGTTTGCATTTATCTGAGGTCATCATTAAGCACATCCTGGGGGGGAAATATGGCTAAATTTCTCTTTTATTATTGGGTCTAAAAAGCTGGCAAAGGGCCAGATACCAAAATAAACCCAGTTTCATAGAAGCACCCATATAGCTGATGTCCAAAACTGGCCTGCATGTACAAAAGAACAATAATGAAGATGCTACATGCAGTGTGCAGTTGTACATGTATATAAGAAAATAAAGGACAGTGAGCTCAGTGCTCATGGTTTTATTTATAAGTTCATAAATGACTGAAACCACTGAGTTTGTGAGCAAAAGACGAGGATGGGGGAGAAACTGAGTGAAGTTCAGTTATTTTGCTTTTTCATTTTGTAGCAGTAGATGCCAGTTTCTGTGTATAGATCAAACTGGTAGGATTTTGATGTGACTGGCTTTACTGAAATGGATTTCCAAACTCAAAATCCTCTGTTTGTCATCACCAAGTGACTCTCACCAGCTCAGAATGTCAAGCTAAAGCCATAAGTCATGATTTGAAAACATCAGGGGTGTATCTGTACAATATGGGTTGCTTTTTTCTGCATTGTGAATGTGGGCTTAGTGCCATTGTTTGCTGCAAAAAACAGAAACTTAACCCATAAAGACCCAAACCTCCAATGGTGACAAAACCATCTACCGATCTAAAATGTTTAATACCTGCTGATCCACTAATCCTATCAATACATGTAAATAATTGGTATAAAATGCAGTTTGCCACATTTTTATGGTCATCAGATATGACCCATTTGGACGTTCAGAGGCTCCATAGTGAACATGGAAACACCGTCATCTTCTATGACATTGATTCACCAGTAAAACCCATGGAGTTGGATCAATGACGGTGGATGGACATACTTGATTTATGTTAAGTTATTGATATCGTTGCTGAAAACTCACTTTTTCTTCAGTTTTCTGCTTTGCTATAATAATCTTTGAATTTACTGAGTTTTCATGAACATCTAAATCGGATACAGGTGGAAATTAGCACTAGTGCTAGAACCTGGCTCACTACATCTCTCCTTTTTAAGGTTAATGTATATTGTGCATTGTCCCAGTCTAAATAAATGAATAAAATGAAAAAAAAAAAAAGATAAATCAGATATAAATATAGGAAAATACATGATTCACAGTGAAAAATGCAAAATATGGAGGATAATATTATAAATGATGGTGATATTGCTTAAGGAAGGTTAAATAGAGAGAAAAAAAATTATTTGGGAACTGCCATAAAAGTAGCACTGGGTCTTTATGGGTTAAAACCATTCTGTGAATTATAAGAAGCAGGTTGTATTTAATGACAACATCCCATTTGCAACACACTGACAAGGTGATCCACAGTGTAATACTTGTAGTGTCCACCAGAGGGAACCCAGTCACCACAGATGAGGGCCTCGCTAGCTGAGGTAAACACCAGAACCTAGACAAGAGACCGATTCACCCTCTCACCATTAAATGAGCTCCACCTTTTGTTGAGTCGACAGAGATTCACATCACGTCGCCGGTGCAGCTGTTCTGACACTGAAAGTTCCACCGCAATAAAAATGTCAGCTGTAGGGATTTATCACAGACCCACATGCAGGGAATACTACAGTTTATCTTTTATTGTGTACACACAGGACTACAGAGGTGAAGTCCGTTTAGGTGTAAATAATTGATGTTGACTAATGACTTATTACTCTTATTGCAGCTGTTTGCAGTCTCTCAAAGGTGGAGATGTCAGTGTTTTTGCTGTTTCGTAACATTGCAGACTGAACACCGGGGCTGTTATTCAGACAAAATAAATATTTGAACATATATTTTCATGGGATATTATACATGGTAGCTTTTTTTAGTGCTTTTATTCTAGACTTAAGGGGGAGCCAGAAAACAGAGGTAGAAAAATTAGGCTCACAGACACATAAGTCCAGTTTTAGCAGCTCTTCTTCAGCTTCCTTCAGCATTTAGTTGATTTTAATGTCCTCCTCCCTATACACACAACCCTTAATGGTCTACAACTCGGATACATTTCTGTTCCGACTCCCTTATTAAATGGTTTATTGGACATTCCTATTCACAGCCGAAAGAAAATGCACAACCTACAGGCATTTGGATAAATATTTTTAAATGAAAGCTGAACATGCGTCTTTTCACTTGAGCATTTATCTAGATATGACCTTCCTGAAGTTCTCTTTTGCATATATACACTGCTTTGGCTCCTTTTATGCATTCTCATCATTTATATAATGAAGTTGGTTTTATTCTGTCTCATGCTTTGTTAATTATGGCATTCAAAGCTTGTTTTATTCTCATTCTATGTCCATTTCTTGTTGCATCTAAGTTCCTTTTATGTAAAACGCTTTGAGCTATAAAGCTTATTATGCAGCGAAGATCACCCAAATACTACTGAGCTCCTTATTTCTGTATATAAACACTTTCGCTGTCTCAGGGTGTCACTAGACAAAGGGCAAGTAACTGATTTATAAAGCAATTGTATGAATACATTAATAGGGAACTTTTGTGTTTTAGTGGTGTGGTGACAATCTGTGTAGAGTTTTATTTAGAAAACTGCAGGAAATCAGTGGTTTTACCACTGAGTGTTTGAGCTGATCATCTAAATTGCCTGCAGTTGTTAAACATAATTTAATTCATAGATTCCGAACAGTGCAAAGAAACAGTGAAGTTTCCTCAAATCACTTCCAGTTGCAGGATTAGATGCTAATTTTGTGTTGAGTATTTGGAGTTAATCAGTCTTCAAGTCATGTAGAGTTATTGCCGTGTTTAGTCTGCAACAGATAAACAGGGGTTCTGTAGAAAAAGTAAGACATTTGTCAGTAGAACAGTTTCCAAAAACAGTATACGCTTTTGGAACGGTGTTGTTCAGGCAATGGAGGTCATTTTACATTATAAAATTCCAGTGGACCCAAAGACTATCCACTTGGGTCTAATACCTGATGATGATGATGATGATGTAATTAAAAGAGAAGACGT
The DNA here is from genome assembly GCF_902148855.1 of Sphaeramia orbicularis. NCBI lineage: Eukaryota > Metazoa > Chordata > Actinopteri > Kurtiformes > Apogonidae > Sphaeramia > Sphaeramia orbicularis. Next base: position 17,057,581 of record NC_043966.1, read on the forward strand.
TTACTTATTTAAAATATTAATTCTTGCCTGCAAAAATGTTGTCACAAGGAACTGGTTAAAAAGTGACCCTCTTCGACCAAATCAATGGCTGGACATTATAGAGGAAATATATACCGTGGAAAAATTACCATTTCATCTGAGGATTAAGTTGGGAATTTTTAATCGAAGATGGGAGAAACGGATCATATTCAAGGACACTAATTTTTTTTACCAGATCTGATGCAGAAAAGCAGACAAGTGCATAAGGAACAGCATCCCCCCCTTGTTGTTTTGTGCTTTTTTTTTTGTTGTTGTTGTTACTGTACTGTAAAAGTGTTTTAGAAAGTTAAAAAAAAAAAAAAAATGTGATGCATGATTTATAAAATGTGTAACCCAAAGACTAACCATATGTTTCCTGTGTGTGTGTAGTCTGTAGAAGCTGTCTAGTGAAGTATCTGGAGGAGAACAACACGTGTCCTACGTGTAGGATTGTTATTCATCAGAGCCATCCACTGCAGTATATCGGGTAAGTGAAAAGCCGCTGCAGACCTCTGTACACAGACACGCTCCTCCTCCAGTCTTGATTTCCATCTTGTACATTACTCTCCTTTTCTCTCAAGGCTTCTTTACTCCCTCACAGACATATAGTGCAGCGCACACACACACATTCACATGCACATCCATGTCCGTACTGACACACACACACTGACATTTTGACAGTATACATCAGAGTGCAGAGCTGCTCGCTGCCTCTGGGGCATCAGTGGAACACTGACAGTAAACAACAAACTACAGACCAAGGAGCAAAGTGCTGCTCGCCTCCTTCCATCTCATTTTTCTTTCTCTGCAGAACGGAGGAGCATCTTTCCTCTCTGCTGAGGGTAGTCTGTGTGTTTTTTGTTTTTTCTCCCTTGAACCATTTCTGAAAATGATGTGTAAACATAATCACAGGGTGGAGAATCAAACATTGTGTGGCAACAACTGAAGGCATTTACTCCAAATGATTGTGAAAGTAGTTTGAAAGAAGCCAGACTTTTAAATCTAAATGACTGAAAACAGCATTGTTTTATTATGTTCGTAACTTTACACATTTGACTTCTTGAACTGAATTGTATTTCTGTTTTGTGCTCTTTATAAAACACTGTAAAAATTATCACTTGGATTTTAAACCCCTGTTTTCTTTGCACCTGTAGACTTTTAGCCTATTTTATGAACTTATTTATATCCTTCCAGTATTGACTTAAAACAACAGTCAGCATGTCTTCTTTTAATGGTAGGACTAAACCTAAACCAAACCATTAGAGAGAACTGCCAACCCAGAGCCCAGCTGTGTTCGAAGTTTTTCCTTCTGTAGAGGTTTTTCCTCCCTGCTTTCTTCTGTTTTTTTTGGGGTTTTTTTCCATTTTGTATATTTAAGGCAATTTAAAACAATGCTGTTTTCAGCATTGACCTGAATTTGTTCCTTAGGATAATCATGTATTATGATTAGCACTAAATAAATAAAGCTTAAATATTAGAGAAATGATTTGGAAAACCTTGTACTTGCTTCAATTATTATTTGTTTATTCATGGCTGCATATATAGTTCACTTACATCACTGAACTTGACCATGTATTTAACATTTGTTCGCTTTTTTACCACTGAGGTCCTTCCTATTGTTCTGGGGGTAGAATCCTCCTCTCTGTGGGACTGTGTTGTCTGTGCCTCCTCTGTGCGCTCATGCATTAATGTCTGATTAATTCACCACCCAAATGTGTACCAGCAATTTAGTCATTACCGCCTAAACTACGCCGTCTGCAGACTCATTGTTTTTCAGGAAATGCTCCATTTCAAACACATTAGCTTTTCACGCATCTGTTTTTTTTTTTTTTTGGTTTTTTTTTTGCCTCATTGTTTGTGGGAAATTGGAGTTGATAGGGAAACATCCCCTCGGAGAATAAATGGCTAACAGATGACAGATAAGGCCTAGATAGTTTGCTCATCAAGGAGATTTATCAAAGCTGATGTTTGAGATTGAACTCAAAATTGCTGTCGTAAGTGTCCTCACAACACATGATATCCTTCCACTTGTACTGTTCAGTCTATTTTGATTGCATTAATCCACTTTATTACTCCCATCCTTGAAATTATTCTGGTTATGACAGTGAAACCATCATAAAATCTTCGTGAGCATCAGTCAGAGTGCTAATGTTAGATAAACAAAGAAAATCTCTTTTTTTCCCCTTTTTACCAAAGATCACATTATTATTTGTCAGAATACTTTAAGTCCTAGCATTTAAAACATTGTTTGATAATTTACAGTGCACAAATTAGACATGATAACATCTAATGTATATTTATATAAATGTTTAGACATATTTATACAAACCTATACATATTAACATCTCTAGGTGTACTTATGTTTCATTATTTGTGCTACTTTTTCATAAGAATTACACACTAAATTATATTTCAGTGTTACTCTACAGATATGTGTATTCCTGAGTGTACTGGCCATTGAGTGTTTAGAACATTATGATGTTTTTATGTGTTTTGTCATACACATGATGTGCCCAACCCTTAAAGCTTTTTTTTTTTTTATTTTTTATTTGAAATATTTGTATTTAATTTATTTATCTAGACAGGGACAATGCACAATATACATTAACCTTAAACAGGAGAAATGTAGTGTGCCAGATTGTAGCACTATTGCTAATTTCCACCTGTAGTCCCTGGGCAGGCTGATGTTATCATTAATAAAGCAGACATTCTTAGACAGATTTAGACTTCAAATATTGGTGCAGAGGTCGAACGTTTATGACATTTCATTACAAAATTACAGTCCTTCTCTTCTAATATTGACAAATAAATTCTGTTACAGTTGTCAAACTAAAAGATGAAGCCAAAAGTAGTAAAGTACAACCTTTACAATCCCCAGACGGGCAATCAAACAAAAAAAGACCTCATTTCGACTTTGATTGAGCTCATATAATAACTATGAATGCTGTTAATTCCAGTGTTGGTTACCGAACACAGCAGTGCACATAGGAATCTTTTGTTTAAATAAATATTTTATAAAGATATTTTGTCCTGTGTATAAGCAGTAGATCTTAAAAACCAGATTCTTCTGCCAATTTGGCTGTGGCATCGCTCCTGTCCAGCAGGGGTCAGTGTTTTGCTGCTCTTTGCATCCGGCCTTGGGCAGCTCACTTTGGCCCCGGATGCCATTATTCTCCCAGTGGACAGCAGGGGAGAAAAACGCGCCACCATTCCCTCCATTACATTTCCACAAACTCACCATGTCGTCCCCGTTAGCCGGCTGCCACAGCTGGGTGTCAAAATGCAGCGTCATGGGGATGGCAGACCAGAGCAGTGCTGTACACCTGTGTCACCTACGCTGCTTCCAGAGGAAAGGCCATTTAACACTCAAACTGACAGGGCGTATGCTCCACACTGGACCCTGTCATTTGCATTTTTCAGTCTGTCGTAACACATTTGACATTTCTCCAGACTGTCAGTTTAAGACTTCCAGCTCTTTGTCAAGGAATTTGTTGTCTTTGTTGTTTGTAGATTAAGCAAAGAATATGCAGAAAATAGGAGAACATTATAATGACAACCATTTACCAGTGTGATTCATATCTTTGGATATATATTCATATGCATGTAGAGGTTGGTTGGTAGAGTTGATAACGCTGTCTTTTGTCTTTTTAGCCATGACCGAACAATGCAAGACATTGTCTACAAATTGGTACCGGGACTTCAAGAGGGTAAGTGCCATCTATTTTTTTCCCCCCACGGTACTTCAATGAAACGTACAGAATATAATCACAATGGGTCCTCTCTTTGTGCTGAATTTCAGTCTTAATTAGTTGACTAATTGACTACAGAAAGAGAGACAGAACTTCATTAGAGTCAAAACAGCACATTTTTGTATTGATTAATTTTAATGAATACTGGATAAAACAATTTGGTACCAATAATTTCACACAACACTGAATTATTAAGAGACAGATAGTAGCTTTGACCTCGACCAGAACACACTGCGATCGCTCATTTTCACTGTTTCTGTCCATTTTTGTACAGCGGAGATAAAGAAGCAAAGGGAATTCTATCAGAAGCTGGGCATGGAGGTGCCTGGGGACATTAAAGGAGAGCTTTGCAACATGAAGACTCATCTAGATCAGCGAAATGGTACAGTCAGCCCTGCATATCCTCCTGTTTATTTCAGCCTTTTAACAAAATGCAACTCAACCAAACATTCCGGAACAAAAAGTGGCCATGAAGATTTTCCCATTGGGTTTTTTTTCCCCACATGACACTAAGCAGGCCTTGAATAGTCTAAAATGCTGAATTTTAGGCCTTAAAATGTCTAAAGTACAATTTTGGCATGACGTAAAAATTAATTGGATTCAGGGTTTTGTTGAAGCCTGTTGCTGTTCCTGCAAGAAGGCACACAGGAAACCAAAGACAGTGTAGTGTAGCGCTGGTAAAATGCCTAAAATAAATCTTTAAAAGCAGTGGCACAAACTTTTATTAAAACACATTTAATGTTGATGCACTCCTTCTGGTCATGCAGTAAACTTTATTCAATCTGGAAGAGTATTTTTCATAGTTTTTCAGTGGCTTTTGGGAAGCTCTAGGTTCCAGTTCCACTCATTTTCTTTATTGGGGCTTCTAGCGCTTTACCGTCAGCCAAAAAATATGAGAAAGTTCTTGTTTTGTTTGGTATGGTGATTGCTAAAATGTTGATCCTGAGAGTGTGGAAGAAGGAGTCAGTGCCCACATTTGACCTTTGGTTGGGGGAGCTGGCAAACACGCTGCATCTGGAAAGACTAAGGTATTATAATGATGATAGAGGCAGCGTGTTTGACCAGATATGGGACCCTGTGTTAACATTTCTTCAATAAGGTGACTGACCTTGCTGTTTTCATCATTACATAGACTTTTTTCTTTTATATGATACATTATTTCATACGTTCTTCCCCCTTTTTGGAGAAGGGAGGTACTATTTTATGGTGTTTTTTGTAAAAATGAATAAATATATGTTAAAAAATAAACACATTTAATCGTACCATAAACAACTTCTCTGGATGAAGAGAAGTTTAACCCATAAGAACCCAGTGTTACTTTTGTGGCTGTTCCCAAATGATTTTTTTAATATATTTAACCATCCTTAAGTGATTTATCACCATTTATTGTAATATTATCTTCTGTATTTTGTGTTTTGTTTTATTTCTCAGTGAAAATATGGTATTTTCCTACATTTAATTTACCGATCATGTAGATGTTCATAAAAGCTTAAATTATAGTTGAGGATAATTATATCAAATATAGAGAAACCTAAAGAAAAAGTGACTTTTGAATAACTGAACATAAACCAAGTGTCTCCATCCACTGTCACTGATTCAACTCCATGGGTTTTACTGATGAATCAATGTTGTAGAAGATGACGGTGTTTCCACGTTCAATACAGAGCCTCTGAACATCCAAATGGGTCATATCTGATGACCATGAAAAGATGACAAACTGTATTTTACACCAATTATTTACATGGATTGATAGGATTAATGGATCAACAGTGATTTAATTTTTTATATCAGTAAATGATTTTGGTTGCCATTGGATGTTTGGGTCTTTATGGGATAAATATTCCACAGATTCCATAGATTAATGACATATCTATAAACCAGAGAGTTTTTCTACTTGAGCACTAATTTCAGAGTTTGGCTGAAGTCAAATATGTTCTGTTATTCTGAACTATCCAGTATGCATTTCCAGAATGTCATTCACTTTGACAGCATCAGTGTCTTGCTCCTCTCACTCTACCAGATGAAGAATGGTGGTCTTAACCCTTAATGACTAACATTAGCAGCGCGGCCACAAATAACAGCGGAAGCCATTAAGCTTTAGAGATGAAGGCAATTTAGCCAATCAGAATGAGTCCCATGCCCAGTTGTTGTGCACAACGGATTTTGTGAACCAGCTCGCCTCTGAGGGATGGTTTAAAACGTGCACCCAGAGGGCTGTCATGCTGGCAGGCCTAATCGCTCGCTTAATCCCCCCCTCTCTGATTTTGGTAATTAAGGCTCAAATGGAAGTGGAACTATTCTCCAGCTTCCTGTGCTTCACCGCTCGAAGTCAGGTTTAGCTGCAGCACACACACGTAAAAACACACAAACACACTTTACGGATCATTTACACAGATGCCAACAGAAATAGAAGCTGGGGGACTCATGCATCATTTCCTTCCACTATGCTAAAACACAAACAGATATTTCTTCTGTCCTTGGGAAACAATGGGTATTTTTTGGCATTTGACATATTAAAACAGGGGAAGATGATCAAATGGTTGCATGTGATTTGGAGCTGCGTTTATAGGACTCCACTGAAGTAGAAACTGTTAGTGTGTTTACTCTTGGGCCAGTGTTTAATCCAGACTCGAGGCAGCAGATCGGCAGGCTGGTAAAATGTTCAAGTTGCCCTACAACTTAAGTGTAAAATGTTTGTTTACTGGTCCGCCTCAAATTCTCTGTAATGAGTTGAGAAGGCAAAATTCTCAGTGCGAGTGAGCTGAAAATATCTATTCGTTTTACTCACATCATTGTTGGAAATGTGGTATCCAGCATCCAGTTCAGTTTCCCTGTAAAACCCACTGCAGAGCTTCAGTCAGTTTGCTGTTTGTTTTTTTAGCTGGAGTTAACTCTTTCCTCAAAGTGGAAGCTGCGTGCATAAAGTAAACCAAAATCACTCTGTAAATCAGATCAATGTGCAAACTTAACTACAGGTGATGGATTTGGAACAGGAGCTGTTCTTGATGGCCCTGTTTAATCAACTGGTTTGTGTAATTCTACCTCTGACTGAGGTTAACGACACAGGAAGATGCAGCTCATCCTGAAATCCTTCCTGAAAGGAGCCACACATTAAAAACTACACACACGCTAACATTACTAGCAGCTTACAGAAGGTGCCGTTTCCCCACCTGTTGTATTTCGAATGGATACATTGTTATCGGGTAATAGCCAACAGGTGCATGCTGGGATGGAAGAAGGGGTTTTGCAGACTTTGTCCAAAGTGTGACAGCATCTTTATTAATCCCCCCAGTTACATTAGGCCTTGTTCACATTTACTCTTAACATGTATCTTTGGTAATCCCATCTGAAGTGGATGGCTCTATGTACTCTTTCCAGTCATCACCGCAGGAAGTGAAATCTGTTCAGATATGGTCACTCTAAATGCAATTTAATCATGTCCAACTGCAGGTCCTCTTATGATGAGTGTGCCATGTGAATCGAGCTAGTGTGGTTGTTGCTTCATTTTTGGTCTCAGTTCAGGGTCCATGTCTGCAGAACTACAAAGTTTTGAGCACCACCTTTTCTAGTCCAACAGCCCAAAAGGTCCAGTGGACTACTGGTATCAGCTGGCGTCTGTCCTTAAACAATTTTTCAAGAATCTTCTTCTCCAAAACCGTCAGTCAGAATGACTTTATTTGTTGTGGAATATCTTTGGGGGAAGGTCTACCAAGTTTGTTCAAAGAATTCAGAAATATACATTTTTGAAATTTTTATGAATTTTTGAAATTTTACAAATCCCTATTGGTTTATAATGGGGCAAATTTCAAAGTGCTATAACTTGAACAGTTGAAGATATTGATATAATTACTATTGGCAATAGATAGGAAGTCACATATGGGCTTTCATTTAGTGCCATGACTTTTAACCTTGAGTGACCCTGAAAGGTCAAACGAAAGTCAATTAATATCTTTAAACATGCTGTTGGACTACAGGACCCTTGGTCCTATTTTTGGAGTTTGCAGTGTTTCTTATGTTTAATACTCAAAATACAGACTCGCATGACATGGAGGGATGCTGCAGTAATATCTTAACACTAGTATGATACTGGTATTTCAGCTTTAATACAGAAAATGGAAAAAATGTTTGATACCATGTCGACATGCAACACATTGAAGGCATAACATGGTGATGACAAAGATATAAAATTACTCCAAGGTGCAGCTTTTCTTCTTTTGGCTGAAGCAGGAAATAGTGTATCTGTAGTTAACATTATAGACATACAGCATAAAGATACTGTACATTAGTAAAACAATATTCTTCATGAGTAGAGAGGCAAGTTGTAGAACACAGATAGGGACATCACCGTTGTACAGAAATAATAAATATGCAGAATCATAATGCATTTAAAGTTTTTTTTCTGTGGAATGTGGTACATTATTCAAAACTGTTCATTTTCTTCAATACATACTGTAAAATTTCCTCTAAGCATTAATTGACACCATCTATACAAAAGCCTGGCTGCCACAAACAACAACAGACCGATCCCTCCAAATCGTCTGATTTCCTGAGCACTTAACGCAGTAAAAGGGGGGACATGGAGCCATGATGGGTCTGCTGAGTGCACTTTTCTCTTTAACTCCCACACACAAACAGATAATTTACTCCGCCTTACTCCCAATACAGCCTCACATGGCAACATCATTGTTCAGACCGTTATGTTTTGACTGTACATAAGATATTATGTAAATGTATGCATCTTCCAGTAAATGTTTATCTTTACCGTATTTTAAGACAGACCTCAGTCCTCCCAGTAGGGATGATGCAACATGAAACACAAACTAGATATTCATGGAGTCACTGAGAAACTCTGAGGCTGTTAGAAGGCGAGGCTCGACAATAAGAGCATGTTCCTCTTGATAAGCAATCAGCAAGGTCGACTCTGGAGACAATCACTGCAGGGACAACAGAGCAAGCCCAGACCCCTCCCGTTAATTCTCTGTGGAATTGCTGACAGGCAGCGCAAACAGAAAATGGTCACACAGGGGTAAACGCAATCCTATCCACAATCACACAGGCGTACGCTGCCCACACACATCATGTTACTTCATCCCCTGAATCCATAAAAGAAATACAGCGTCTTGGTTTTTAAAGGTTACACAAAAGCAATAGCTATCTGTGCACCAATTTTTGTCACTGAGCTGCAATTTTGACTTTGATAACAAAGTTTCATATCTGAAAATCCAATAATGCTTTAATATCATGACCAACCAGCAAATCCATAAAGAAATTTATTCTCACACCTGTCCTAGACAACTTTGTCGGAGCTTTTCACCGGAGGGGTTTAAAAGTTGGTTATGTGTCTGTGTTGCACTGTTTGGATGGTTAAAGCAGGAATCTTGTGCTGATTCTCTGCAGAAAGAAAGCAGGATTCTGTTCTTATGTAGTGTAATTTGAAGATGAGATGTAAACTTTACTTTATTGTTCATGTGACGGGGACAGTGTACAGTCGCATGATTGCACAACGGTAAATACAGAATATAAAAACAGGACATTAGTACATAAAACAGTTGACAAACAATTTAAAAACAAAATGCAGATACGACAGTGTAATAAAAAGCTAAAAATGCAATAATAACAATATAGTCTAAATAACATAGGATAGAAATATATTCTGTAGAAAGCATAAATATTGAATATAAATAGTAGTCCAGCCAAGTACCATTAGAAGTCCCTCATTTAGTTAAAGATCAGCGTCTTTAGACAAGATGGTATGAAAAATGTCTTTTATTAACTTGAGTTGCATCAAGTATTCCCCATGCAGTTTTAGCTTCTTTATTGGGTGGATTCACTTCTCTTCTATTTTATATCTTGTGAAAATGTTTGGTTTTAGGGCTATTGGTTTGGCAAAATAAACAATTTGAAGACGTCAGAGGCCAGATTTCATTATATCCTGAATATTTATATCTAAGTCATTATCTTTTAATTGGCAGAAGAGTTGATATAGCTTTATTTTCCCCCCAGACCCATGGCTGTTAGTAACATTGTATTCTCTGATCCATCTACATTGATGAAAAAGCACTGCTTAATTAAAGTTTGATTACTGAAAGCCAAAACACGAAGCAATGTTATTTTGGAAAATTTGAATGAATTCTTTGGGCTCTGTACAGAAAATGCATATGATTTTGGACATGATTTTTCAGTCAATTTATGCTCTAGCTTCAGATTACAGGGTTTTTTTTTTCAGTTGCAACTCACCTGCAATATGCTATAAGAAAACTAAATAATTAAACAAGCAATTTTAATTTTTTAATCAATTTGTTTACCTTAAAAACCTGAATGTTTTTAACAAACCAAATGTTAACTCGGTTGCTTATTTTAACTAAGGCTACGTTCCGACAGCAGGTCTTAATGCACAATTTGGATTTTTGTTGAAATCCGATTTTTTTCTTTTTTATTTGTGTGTGTGTGTGTGTGTGTGTGTGTGTGCGCTCATTCATATTACACATTAAATGCGACTTCTATCAGTTTTCAGTATGAACTGAATGCAACCCTGAAGTGACCCGCATGCGCAAAAGAGGTCCTGAAGTAATATGTGACCACACCGGCACGTACAGTGTTTGGGATGCAGAATTGTGACATTTGTCGCATTTCAATGAATTAAAGGTCAGATAAATGCGACCTGGCCATTTAGACTTAAGCTGCATTGCAGAATGTCAGATACATATCGGATTTAGGACCACATATAAAAGTGGTCTGGGTCAGAATTGAGAAAATCGGACTTGTGCTGTTCAGACTGTCTTTAACAGATCGGATACAGGTCACATATGGGCAAAAAAATCGGATTTGGGCCACATTTGCCTGCAGCCTGAACGTAGCCTAAGTAGTGTTATTCAAATGCTAGAATTGATTCTTCTCAGATTTTATACATATGATGACATACTCTTTACACTGTTATTTGGAATTTTAAAAGTGGAATATGTGTTTTTTTTTTACAATATTAATGCTATACAGTAAATTCACACTGTTGTTTTGGATCATAACTCTTAAACTCTCCAGATTCTTTTCCCTCAGTTAACTCCCCTCACCATAAGCCCTTGGTGTAAACTCTTAATACAGTTGAGTCAGAGTTCAGCACAGCTCCAAACCAAAGCGCTGTGTAGAGTCTTATTAAACAGTTCCCTACCATTCTACTCTGAACACACTACCTTCAGTTGTGCAGTGTGTGACAAGTCTGCTTTTCTTCCTACCTTATGTTCACCTGCCAAAGATTGCTGCTGTTTCTAAAACCTCCTGAGTTTTCTGAGAAAGACACAAATGACAAAAAACCAGACGAACTCTGAATAGATATGAAGCTGAAACCTGGCCTCATGTAGCGTAAGTGGCCACAAACGGAAGTGATATGATGTCACGTTGTCTATCCTGCTATCCCATCTCATGGATATGGTGTCTCTGTAGACCTTTGAGACAGTTCTTCTTCAAATCTAGTAAAAATGCTCACTTTAGGTAAAAGATAAATCGGATCATAGTCGTGTTTTTGGTTCTTACTCAAGAATTCATACGTTATTTATGAAAAATGTCACCTCAGTGGGATAACATGAGGTGATGACTCTATCAACACCATACTCCTGTTGTAAATAAAACATATATGCTGTATTTCTCACAGGAAATAATTCACTGGAGTCATACAGTACATGACAGATTCCCATTTCACCAACACATGCACTTTTTTAGTAAATCCCGTCCGAGTTTTCACTACATTGAGGCAGCCATGGTTCAGGAGGTTGAGCAGGTTGTCCAGCAACTGAAGGGTTGGCGGTTTGAATCCCGCTCTGCCTTAGTTATGTGCTGTTGTGTCTTTGGGCAAAACACTTCACCCACCTTACCTGCAGTGTTACTCACACTGGTGTATGAATGTTCTGTTGTGGTCAGAGGGGCCATTTAGTGCGTATTGCCACCAGAGTGTGAATGAATAATGAATCAATAATGTAAAGCGCTTTGGGCACCTTGAAAAGCTGTAGAAAATTAATTTAATTTTGTAATTACATGTCCGGGTAACACTTCATATCAATGTTGACGACGTAACAATGATCTCTAGGGTGGGTGAAAAATAAAGCATTAAAAATTGGGAATAATATCCATATTCCTATGACAAGTTTATTGAAACAGATGATACATGTTCTTTATTATATGAGAATATGAAAGTAAATCTTCATATTTCAACGTAAGCACCTGTGGGGCCGACCAGTT